>NW_007377658.1:46933-84903 GCF_000475195.1 Diaphorina citri
CTGGTTCCCAGTATTAATCTTGGGCTGTTGCGATTGTTAGTTGACATACCTTGCAAACGGAGGGTGGGCGGAGTGTTTTTTAGGATGTATCCCGCGGACATTCCTGGGTCATTCCGGGTTACCCCGGGTTGCAAATTACTCGTTTTAAGGGAATACGCGGGGTTTTACACATGAGCTAAAATAGCTTAAGCCTTATTTTGGCAAGCTCTTTGATAAACCTTGTTTGTTGTTTCACGTTTTAGCACTTAAAACTTTGAAATCCGAACGGTGTGTACATGTCCAATATTACCGTCGTTAACATTGACACAGTCAATATCGGCCCGGTAACTGCCAAGTTTGACAATATTAGACTATACCGACCGGCGTTGAATCTGAAGTGGGAAGTTTGCTTCTTTGGGGTAGAGCCAAGGAGGAAAATAAAAATTTCTCCCAAAACTGTCTCCCTTGACATTGACGATACGCAGAAGACAGCAGGGCTTTTAGCTTCTCTCCTCCTTCTGTCCTATTCACTCTTTCGGGTCGGCAGGCTCTTGCTTGTATTAAGGGTAGTCCTATATTTAGGCCGGGGCCCCGCCCTTAGCTTGGGCGCGCCCGGATCGCGAATGTTCGTCTGCGGTGATGGTTGATTCGAATTGATCCGACCGTTTTTGGGGAAAAAAATTCTCAGGTTCAAAAACGGAATATTGAAAGACGAAGAGTTGGATGTAAAACTGGGCAGCGCAACACGTTATAATTAACGAATCCGGGGACTCGTATAGTTTGCAAGACTGGCCGAGAGACCTAGACTTAGAATAAGAAGAAAATGAGCGGTGGAATAGGGGTTAAGATAAACCCCAGTCGCAAAGGTATGGAACATAAGATGAGGAAGGTAAAGTGCAGATAGGGTTACAAAGGCTACTTACCTCAATTCCCCTGGTGTGTTCTAGGCCCCCTCCACACTGACTACAGGATTCCTCATGTGGATGGGCCGTAGCGTTAACTCCCGTGTTACAACTAGGACATACCAGTAGATCATCCTCCCCTATGTTACTAACGTAATGGTATTCATGGGATAAATGTCCGCCCAGTGAACTGGAATCTCCTAGCACTGGAATAGAGAGAAGATGAGTAATGAGTAATGAGTTAGCGCGTCTGCCTTGAAAGCGCTAGGCCGCGGGTTCGATTCCCGTCCGGCTTTCTCCAATCCTGTCTTCCTTCTCTCTTCCATTTCAGGACGATAAGACCTTAGCAGTTACAGTTCCCTCTGTCAAACCTCTCAGAAAAAAAAAGAGTTAATGAGTAATGTGATCGTGTGTAACTTAAGTAAGGCAAATGCAGTGTTCTCTGCACCCTGGGCACTGGTGCAAACTATACATTTTGAAATTTGGGAAATGTCCGGGTTTTCGATGGAATGTCCGGGTTTTTGGAACCAAATCACAAATGTCCTACTTTTTAAAAATTTGATCTGGAGACCCTAAATGTGACAGAAAAATAAAAGAGGTTTAACGACACTGTAAAACGGTTGAGGTTTTAGTAGCGGGGGTTTTACTCTCCATTCCGTGAGAAGTTAATGGTTTCCAAACATCCTCACCCAGTCTGAGTGGGTTTGCTAAAGGTAGCAGCTATCACTGTGCTTGGAGTCAACGCGAAAATGTAAGTCACACTATTATTGCATTTTTATTATTCAACTTTCAATTTAATCGGTGATTTTATGGTAAAATTTCCCATGTTTCTTCCTTTGGCTCTCTCAGTCACCTTAGGCCACACACACTCAGATTAATGTTAAACTGTTTTGTTTAAGCAATCTAATTGAATAAGTAGCAAAATTTAAAATAAACCAAACAGATTGGTTGATTTGATATAAAATTAGAACACTTAAATCTTGTTCTTCTTTCTCTGCTATTTGTCACTCATTTCATAAAATGACATGTAGTTTTGTTAGTAACATCTCATTACTTCCTCTGTTTTCAGGCCAAACCTCATCGCTACCGGTAACAGCACTGGGGAAACACACGTATGGCAAATACCTAAATATTTCAAACTGTGAATATGAAACTCCGAAATTCACCAGTACTCGATGCATCACCGATGTTAAGCGACGTTGAATGTGGTTGGTATTTGGAGATTTCGACGGATGGTCGTTTTTGTAGCGACAAGTGTCGGAGTCGAGTGGATTGGAAATTGAAACACATCACATGCCTTCAGGCACAGGCACACTCTATTTGTCAAGTGTCTAGGCTTACTTTGCCCTTTGGGATCCATTTCATTTGACGGAACCATTTTTGAAACACATCACATGCCTTCAGGCACACTCTATTTGTCAAGTGTCTAGGCTTGCTTTGCCCTTTGGGATCCATTTCATTTGAAGGAACCATTTCAATATAAGCGTAGACCCCGCTTTGCTGAAATAGAAAAATGTTGTTAACAAATGTCGGGACATTGACCATTAGGCCATTTTCCTACGCGCGTCCCAATATTTTTCTACAATGGAACTGCTGGCTTTCGAGGCTGGACAGGATTTCAGGTGTTCTTGGTTCATGGGAGAGTTAACATAAAGGACAGTTAGGAGAGTTTTTGATACCTATTCTATGACGAAATAGAAAAATAAAACACTCAACACTATCTTTACCTTTCTCTATTGAACAGGCTTTCGAGGCTGGACAGGAATTCAGGTGTTCTTGGTTCATGGGAGAGTTGACATAAAGAACAGTTAGGAGAGTTTTTGATACCTATTCTATGACGAAATAGAAAAATAAAACACTTAACATTATCTTTACCGAATCGAACCCGCGGCCTAGCGCTTACAAGGCAGACGCACTACCAACTAAGCTAACTAGGCTGGCAGGGTCATGAAATCAAGTCAATATGACAGTGGCCATTTTAAGATCCCATTTTAAATCTTTCTCGTTGTTAAATGGAGAATGCATCGAATTCAGCGACTACTCTATTTGGATTACAAAAGTATCAAGGATATAATACTTCTGGAGAGTGCGTTTGCAGAGACGAACAAGTGTGGACTTGGTGTTCAGCAAGTGTATTTGGCGCTGTCCTCACATAACCTGTTTATAGGTAAGTTGGTGTCAAAGTGATTTCAAGTTATTAAACGAAGAAAGTGAGTTTCAAGTTTTGACTACCTACTGATTTTTTAGTTTGTCTGTCAGTTTGTTTTTTTTTACCATAATTCTCGAACGGTTTGTCCGATTTGGAGGAAATTTAACACTCAAAGGATATTTTTGCTCATTAAATTTTTTTGGCCTCTCTTTTTCTGCGTAAATTCTACAATTGACCGACTATTTTTCCCCCCTTTTTTTATTTAAGCAAGGTTTTTATTTTATAAAATTTTCACCTATTTTGTACCAAATACATAAGACCTTGTTTAGACTGCGGGAGTGAAGGGCCTTTTCAGTCTCATTCTGGCAGTATAAACAGGCTATATTCTATTCTATTGTATCGTTGATTTATACACACAGTATAAGGCGCTATGGCGAGGGGCAGTTTCGTCTATGAAACGTGTTTTTAAATAGTACTTACTTTGGCGGGTATTATACACACAGTATAAGGCGCTATGGCGAGGGGCAGTTTCGTCTATGAAACGTGTTTTTAAATAGTACTTACTTTGGCGGGTATTATACACACAGTATAAGGCGCTATGGCGAGGGGCAGTTTCGTCTATGAAACGTGTTTTTAAATAGTACTTACTTTGGCGGGTATTATACACACAGTATAAGGCGCTATGGCGAGGGGCAGTTTCGTCTATGAAACGTGTTTTTAAATAGTACTTACTTTGGCGGGTATTATACACACAGTATAAGGCGCTATGGCGAGGGGCAGTTTCGTCTATGAAACGTGTTTTTAAATAGTACTTACTTTGGCGGGTATTATACACACAGTATAAGGCGCTATGGCGAGGGGCAGTTTCGTCTATGAAACGTGTTTTTAAATAGTACTTACTTTGGCGGGTATTATACACACAGTATAAGGCGCTATGGCGAGAGGCCAGCGTAGTTCATGATCAGTGCTCAATAGTTCCAAACTGGCCGCTAGGAGGCGTGACACTCCTATGCCATAACTAGTATTATACACACAGTATAAGGCGCTATGGCGAGAGGCCAGCGTAGTTCATGATCAGTGCTCAATAGTTCCAAACTGGCCGCTAGGAGTCGTGACACTCCTATACCATAACTGCCCAATATGAGAGGTACGCGTGTGTTATCCTGGGTCGTGTAGTGAGCGCCAAGAGCCTCGGAGTATTTGGTGCCAAGTAGAAATGTGTGGGCTACCTGGGAAATGAGATGATAATATTTTCTGTTGGGTACGAACATTCAGATTCAGAGAAAATGAGATGGAGAGATAAAGTGGAGGAGGATGTTATCCTGGGTCGTGTAGTGAGCGCCAAGAGCCTCGGAGTATTTGGTGCCAAGTAGAAATGTGTGGGCTACCTGGGAAATGAGATGATAATATTTTCTGTTGGGTACGAACATTCAGATTCAGAGAAAATGAGATGGAGAGATAATGTGGAAGAGAACATTAGAGAGAAGGGATGGAGAAAAGAGGAGGCATTGGATAGACGGAAATGGAGGAGTAGAATACAAGATGGAAACGCCGACCCCAAATAGAATTGGTTCAGATCCAGAGAGCGTCAGAACGTTTGATATGCTCAGGGCCGTAAGAATTAATATTGCACAACGCGACGTCAAAAGTAGGTTGGGAAGCAGAAAGTAGTAAGACAAAAACTTGGACTCTTAAAAAGGGGTTTTTGCTGTTAGTAACATCTCATTACTTCCTCTGTTTTCAGGCCAAACCTCATCGCTACCGGTAACAGCACTGGGGAAACAGACGTATGGCAAATACCTAAATATTTCAAACTGTGAATATGAAACTCCGAAATTCACCAGTACTCAATGGATCACCGATGTTAAGCGACGTTGAATGTGGTTGGTATTTGGAGATTTCGACGGATGGTCGTTTTTGTAGCGACAAGTGTCGGAGTCGAGTGGATTGGAAATTGAAACACATCACATGCCTTCAGGCACAGGCACACTCTATTTGTCAAGTGTCTAGGCTTACTTTGCCCTTTGGGATCCATTTCATTTGACGGAACCATTTTAATATAAGTGTAGACCCCGCTTTGCTGAAATAGAAAAATGTTGTTGACAAATGTCGGGACATTGACCATTAGGCCATTTTCCTACGCGCGTCCCAATATTTTTCTACAATGGAACTGCTGGCTTTCGAGGCTGGACAGGATTTCAGGTGTTCTTGGTTCATGGGAGAGTTAACATAAAGGACAGTTAGGAGAGTTTTTGATACCTATTCTATGACGAAATAGAAAAATAAAACACTCAACACTATCTTTACCTTTCTCTATTGAACAGTGGACATTTTATTTTTCATCACCGGTACAGCGCTGGTTCTTAGGGATAGAAACCCGTATAGAGCTTCCAGTGATAATTCCTGAGAGAAATCGCTACTCAAATCTATCACCTCGAATAGGGACGGGGTCTGACTGGCGGCTTTACCTGAAATAAAATAAAATAGAACAGAAATTGGTTAGCCCAGTTAGCTTGGAGGGTCGGTCTGCGTTGTAAGCGCTAGGTCGGGGGTTCGATATCCGTCCGGGGCATATTTTATCACAACCAGCTGATAAGGTTTGTTCTCGGAACGGCTGGCTTTCTCCTATCCTGTCTTCCTTCTCTCTTCGGATTGGATTGGATTAGGGGTCACTCGAGATGAAATTTTGCAAAAGTGTGCAGCAAATAAAGGCAATTTTCTCATACGCTTTTGGCTCGGATCGGGCTTTTGGGGACCCCATACGTGCCCCTTTATTAACTTCTACAAGGTACTTACCTATAACTACTATGTAAGGATATCCCAGGAGTTTGGCTTCCAATAGTCTGCGTCCTATGGTAAGCTCAGTTCTATCATCTACTATCACATTATTAGACAGGGTGTTCACAGTAGATAGCGTGGAATATAGTTTGCTCACGAGGTGACCTGTGAATTTGGCTTCTTTACTTCCCTCCTGTAAGAAAAAAGTTCAGGGATTATTGTGGATGAGTTGGCATTAAAATAATAATAATAATATTTTAATTCAATTTAATTGAATTAAAATAAAAACGAGTTCGATTAACGCCTTGGGCGAACTTCATTCTTACCAGGAAAGATTCGTTTTTGAAACAAGTCGGACAATCCTTCTCCTATCCTTGCTTTAAGAGAGTTTAGTTGGATTGGAGTTTAGCGCGTCTATCTTTCACTTTATTCGTGCTCGGGCCGGACTTTATCCTAAACAGATAATGTTCGTTCTCGGAACGGCTGGCTCCTATCCTGTCCTTTCTTCAATTTCGGGACGATAAGACCTCCGTTGTTACTTACAGTTTTTCTCTATCAAACCTCTTGGAAACCCCCCCGACCCCGGGGTTATGGAAGAAATTCAAAAACATGACCATCTCCAAAACCAAACTAACACCCAGTCCTTGTGGAGACACAAAGACGAACAAACCTCCTGAGGAAATGAAACTCAATGAAGTGAATTCCCCGCTCAACAATACCAAACATGAAGTGAGCGTACTCAAAGAAATACATCTCACCTTTCCAAGGTTCTCGTGGAACCTTAGTTTCTTTTCTTTTTCAAAAAAGTACTCTCCTATCCTGTCCTCCTTCTCTCTTCAATTTCGGGTCGATAAGTGGGGTTATGGAAGAAATTCAAAAACATGACCATCTCCAAAACCAAACTAACACCCAGTCCTTGTGGAGACACAAACACGAACAAACCTGAGGAAATGAAACTCAATGAAGTGAATTCTCCGCTCAACAATACCAAACATGAAGTGAGCGTACTCAAAGAAATACATCTCACCCCTAACACACTCAATATTCAGAATAATTACAAGATAGCGCCACCGACCCGTTATAAATCACCTCACGATGAAACCCCAACTCTGTTTCGAATCAAACACCCCGACGAAACACTGGATCTGTTTCGAACAAAACACCGCGTGAATAGTTCAGACTGTGACATCGAGGCTGTGGCAACACAACTTAGTATCATCACGTCTTATCTGATGAGTAATATACCTGTGTATGAGATTGTACTCCTCGCTAATGAGAAATGCATGTACAATACTCCTCATGTACAACACACCTTGCTCTTCTCACACAGACTTGCTCAGCTGGTAATAATCGTTCTTTTTTTTAAACATTTTATATCTTCGGGAGAAAAAGTAAGACCCAAGTCCCAAAATTCCAGATATGTAACTTGACTATTTAGCACACATAAACTCCCCAAAGTTTTAGACCATTGCTGTCCCTCGCTAATGAGAAATGCATGTACAATACTCCTCATGTACAACACACCTTGCTCTTCTCACACAGACTTGCTCAGCTGGTAATAATCATTCTTTTTTTAAACATTTTATATCTTCGGGAGAAAAAGTAAGATCCAAGTCCCAAAGTTCCAGATATATAACTTGACTATTTAGCACACATAAACTCCCCAAAGTTTTGGACCATTGTTGTCCCTTTTCTTAGTGGATTTTACATTTCACTCATCTACCCTGTAAGAGCTATAAGGGCCTTTTATTCCAAGTGATCTCTCCAGTTCACTGCGCATTCCCAGACTCTCCTGAAAAAATATGCACAATAAAATTGAATTTAAACTGGGAAACAATAGAAATTAAAAAAAACGTAAATATTGATCTAAAGTATTCTACAGTCTAAACCTATCCTTTTTTTATGAGGTTTGATAGATAGAACTGTAACGTAACTCCTAAGGTCTTATCTTCCCGAGAGTGAAAAAAGATGGAAGACAGGATAGGGGAAAGCCAGCCGTTCCGAGAACGAACGAATATCTGTTTAGGATAAAATCTGCTCCAGGCGGGAACCCGCGACCTAACGCTTACAAGGCGGACGCGCTACCAACCAAGCTAGCTAGGCTGGCTGCACCTTTTCTTCTTTCTTTAACTGACCCGGGAGGAAGAAAAAAGTTCGAACCTTAAAAGTACAAGGAGGGTCGCATTTTCCTCTCTTCTGGAGCTCATTTCACCTCTTTTGGCGTTCTAGCACCTGTTTGGAAATACTAAACCATAGGAAATACAAGAGAGCGCGCCATTGGAATCGTTCCCGAAAGGAAAAACAACTGGGTACGACATTTTATTAATTACTCTACCTCTTGACACTAATGTAAGCGGTGGATTAATTGTGTGTATGTATGTAAGTAAGGGTCATGGGTAGTTAAATTACCTAGGCATGCTATTAAACTATTGTTATAAACAAGAGAGACAGAGAAGAAAGAAAAGGAGGGAGAAAAACAAGAGGAGGAGGAGGAGAGAAGAAGGGAGGGAGAGAGAGAAGAGGAGGAGGGGAAGCATAGGAGGAGGAGAGAGAAGAAGAGGAGCTGAAAGGAGGAGAAGGAAGCAGGAGAAAGGTTATCATACCATTTTATAGGAAGAAAGATTAAGAGGACAAGGAAGTAGAGAATGGGAAGAAATTGAAGAAGGGCGAAAGCTAGAGGAGTCCTTATAAATTGCTTGATAAGAACTTAACAGCTTATTGAACTTGCGAAGTTGCTTTACAACATTACAACTGGCTGTAATTTAACTCATATGAATCGTTTGGATGTGCGAAAAATTACAGAGGCTTATAAGAACCGAGACGAAGAAAATTTCGTGTCATTCAGTGTGAACGGACTGTTAATGTTACGACTTGCTGTATGTTGAAAATGAGTAATGTGAATTATAAAACTAAATAATGAGTCATAACATGCAATTCATTTATCTTCCTATGGATTTTTACCTCTACATGTTTTAAATTTTCCTTACTTACACTGCTCTTTTTTTTACAGTCCTACCTACTAGAAACTTAGACCCTTGATATAACGAAATTACGAAATTCAAGAGAGAGGCTGATATGTTTGTTATAACGAGATTTCGTTGTAAGTTATAACGAGGTTTCGCCACATCGCATTTTCAAAGTCAGAGAAATGGACTTTTTTTTTCTTCGTAATATGATGTACCTATCGAGTTTTCCATTACATCTAACTTTGTTAGGCCCGCCACACACAATCATATTATGAACGTGTGCGGCGCAAATTGCAAGCATAAGCTCCTTTATAATAGAATTTTAATCTTGCCACCATCTTTTTCCGCCACACACGTTCATGCATGCACGCAAGAACGTTTGTAGCGGGCCTTATAGAGGTATCAAGATTCGAAATATCTAATGCAGGTACCCTATGTTATACCAGGGGTTTCCAACTTTGTTTAGAAGCTACCAAATGTAGTAGAGTTTCTGGCTGAGATAGGGAGTACATTCCATAGTCTAGAAACCGTGACATGGAATGATTGCTCACCTGCTGAAGTCCGATGTAATGGCAATTTCATTATTTCAGTGGAGATAGACCTGGTGCTGTACTAGCTACCAAATGTAGTAGAGTTTCTGGCTGAGATAGGGAGTACATTCCATAGTCTAGACACCGTGACATGGAATGATTGCTCACCTGCTGAAGTCCGATGTAATGGCAATTTCATTATTTCAGTGGAGATAGACCTGGTGCTGTACTTTGAAAAATTTCGCCTGCGGCGCTCAAAATTCGATCGGACTTCATATGTGAAAAGTTGGGAGGGGGGGGTTCTTACAATGCTCCCTTATGTAGGCACATATGTGGCCCGCGAAGTACCTCCCAATGTAGTATATGTGGCTCGCATACACATTGAAGTTGGAAACCCCTGGTATAACATAGGGTACCTGCATTAGATATTTCGAATCTTGATACCTCTATAAGGCCCACTACAAACGTTCTTGCATGCATGCATGAACGTGTGTGGCGGAAAAAGATTGTGGCATGATTAAAATTCTATTATAAAGGGAGCTTATGTTTGCAATTTGCGCCGCACACGTTCATAATACGATTGTGTGTGGCGGGCCTAACAAGGTTAGATGTAATGGAAAACTCGATATGTAGAATAGAATAGAATATACCTTGTTTATCCTGCCAGAATGAGACTGAAAAGTCCCTTTACTCCCGCAGTCTAAACAAAGGTCTTATATATTTCATAGGTATAGTTTAAACCGCGCGCGAATGCCCCAACATCTGCACCCAATTCAAGGAGGTGTTGAAAAGGAATGTCTTCGAGGAAATTAGGAGGAAAATAACCCTTCGCTGACCGCTTCTGTCAGGGATGCTTTGAAGATCATATTACGTATGTACATATGTACATCATATTACGAAGAAAAAAAGTCCATTTCTCTGACTTTGAAAATGCGATGTGGCGAAACCTTGTTACAACGAAATCTCGTTATAACAAACATATCAGGCTCTCTCTTCAATTTCGTAATTTCGTTATATCAAGGGTCTAAGTTTCTAGTAGGTAGGACTGTAAAAAAAAGAGCAGTGTAAGGAAAATTTAAAACATGTAGAGGTAAAAATCCATAGGAAGGTAAATGAATTGCATGTTATGACTCATTAAGAGCAGTGTAAGGAAAATTTAAAACATGTAGAGGTAAAAATCCATAGGAAGGTAAATGAATTGCATGTTATGACTCATTATTTAGTTTTATAATTCACATTACTCATTTTCAACCTACAGCAAGTCGTAACATTAACAGTCCGTTCACACTGAATGACACGAAATTTTCTTCGTCTCGGTTCTTATAAGCCTCTGTAATTTTTTTCGCACATCGCACAAGCGCTTCTTGTGAGTTAAATTACAGCTAGTTGTAATGTTGTAAAGTAACTTCGCAAGTTCAATAAGCTGTTAAGTTCTTATCAAGCAATTTATAAGGACTCCTCTAGCTTTCGCCCTTCTTCAATTTCTTCCCAAAAAAGCCTCTGTAATTTTTTTCGCACATCGCACAAGCGCTTCTTGTGAGTTAAATTAGCTTTCGCCCTTCTTCAATTTCTTCCCATTCTCTACTTCCTTCTCCTCGTTTCAGCTCCTCTTCTTCTCCTCTTTCATTCTCTCCTGTTCTCCCTCCCTCTCCTCCTCCTCCTCCTCCTTCTTTCTTCCTATAAAATGGTATGATAACCCTTCTCCTACTTCCTTCTCCTCGTTTCAGCTCCTCTTCTTCTCCTCTTTCATTCTCTCCTGTTCTCCCTCCCTCTCCTCCTCCTCCTCCTTTCCGTTCTTCATCGTCTTCTCTCCCTCCTTCTCTTCGCCTTCCTCCTTCTCCTCTTCTTGTTTTCCTGCCATAATAACCTTTCTCCTGCTTCCTTCTCCTCGTTTCAGCTCCTCTTCTCCTCCTCTTCTTCTTCTCTCTCCTCCTCCTCCTCCTCCTCCTTCTCTTGTTTATAACAATGGTTTAATAGCATGCCTAGGTGATTTAACTACCCATGACCCTTACTTATACATACACACACATAATTAATCCACCGCTTACATTAGTGTCAAGAGGTAGAGTATTTAATATTAATAGCATGCCTCGGTAATTTAACTACCCATGACCCTTACTTATACATACACACACATAATTAATCCACCGCTTACATTAGTGTCAAGAGGTAGAGTAATTAATAAATGTCGTACCCAGTTGTTTTTCCTTTCGGGAACGATTCCAATGGCGCGCTCTCTTGTATTTCCTATGATTTAGTATTTCCAAACAGGTGCTAGAACGCCAAAAGAGGTGAAATGAGCTCCAGAAAAGAGGAAAATGCGACCCTCCTTGTACTTATGGTTCGAACATTTTTCTTCCTCCCCGGCCAGTTAAAGAAAGAAGAAAACGTACAGCCAGCCTAGCTAGTTCGGTTGGTAGTGTGTCTGCCTTGTAAGCGCTAGGTCGCGGGTTCCCGCCCGGAGCAGATTTTATCCTGAACAGATAAGGTTCATTCTCGGATGCTATACCTAAGTGCAATTTGAATGAATGTCTTGCATTTCTTATACTACACCTGCCTAGGCATTATATCCCCCCCCCTCAGTAAATTGGTAATTTCACTCTGGACCTTCAAGCAGTATGAAAGTGTCAAACAGGGACTGATTTTTTTATTTTGTTTGATAGAGGGAACTGTAACTTCATCCCAAAATCAAAGAGAGAAGGAAGACAGGAAAGGAGAATGCCAGCCGTTTCAAGAACAATCCTTATCCCTTCAAGATAAAATTTGGCCTGGGTGGGAATCAAACCCACAGTCTAGCACTTACAAGGCAGATATGTGACACTAACCAAATCAACTATCTAAGCTGAAGGAAGTCAGGATAGGAGAATGCCAGCTGTTTCAAGAACAATCCTTATCCCTTCAGGATAAAATTTGGCCTGGGTGGGAATCAAACCCACAGTCTAGCACTTACAAGGCAGATATGTGACACTAACCAAATCAACTATCTAAGCTGGCAAAGTGAGATTTTATCAATGTTTTGGTTCCTTCTGTTCCAGATTGGCCTGTATGACATGCTTAATGTGTCTGCTTCAAACTCAAATAAAACAGCATCTGAAAAGCTCTATAGATTGGATAAAATCAAATGGGTGTCATCTTGGTTTAGAAGGAAGAAATCTGCTGAGGAGAACAATACCTATTGTGTGAAGATAAGCTCTGACGATTTGGACACCCACATTGCAGGTACAGTATAGAGGTACTGTTAGATCTTCTCTGTGCTTGTCTTGGTTTAGAAGGAAGAAATCTGCTGAGGAGAACAGTACCTATTGTGTGAAGATAAGCTCTGACGATTTGGACACCCACATTGCAGGTACAGTATAGAGGTACTGTTAGATCTTCTCTGTGCTTCTGCCTGGGTAATTAATGTGCTGGTTAAGGATACCTAATTTCAGATTTTTTTTAAAAAAAAGTATCTTGGTAGCTTGGTACATACCACTTTCACATTCCTTCAAGGCACATTCTTTTACATCCATCCCCCCTATACAAAAATGGAAAATTCTGGAAAATAGTATCTTGGTACATACCACTTTCACATTCCTTCAAGGCACATTCTTTTACATCCATCCCCCCTATACAAAAATGGAAAATTCTGGTTATAAAGTATCTTGGTAGTTTGGTAGCTTGGTACATACCACTTTCACATTCCTTCAAGGCACATTCTTTTACATCCATCCCCCCTATACAAAAATGGAAAATTCTGGTTATAAAATTTCCACCCTGGCCAGGATTTGAACCCAGCACCTCTGGGTTGAGAGTCAGTGCTCTTTACCACTTGGCCACAGAGATGGACCCCTTTCAGAATTTGGCTATAAAAAAAAAATAATAATAAATGCTGAGGTAAAACAACTCATGAGAGGGTTGTACATATTATGAAAAATAATTTCTAATTTATGATCTTATAAATGTGTAAACTTTTTTTTTAGGAGGCCACCTTCAAAAAGAGATAAGTCTCTTAATGGTGTAAATTTTGTTAAATAAGAACTAGAGGTATTTTCTTTCCCTCATTCCCCCACAGATTCTCAGCAGCCTCATCTGTCTCGAATTTCCTCGATGTGTCTCTCTGTCGGGGATGTTCTGGTCACCTCCCCCCTCCCCTGTCCTGTATCCCCCGCCATCTCTCAACGCCCTCAAAAATAAATTCTAATGTAGGTATGATCTTATAAGTGTATTTCTTTTTTTTTTATTTTTTTTGGGGAGGCCACCTTCAAAAATAGATAAGTCTCTTAATGGTATAAATTTTGTTAAATAAGAAGATAAGAACTACAGGTATTCTCTTTCCCTCATTCCCCCACAGATTCTCAGCAGCCTCATCTGTCTCGCATTTCCTCCATGTGTCTCTCTGTCGGGGATGTTCTGGTCACCTCCCCCCTCCCCTGTCCTGTATCCCCCGCCATCTCTCAACGCCCTCTGCGCGACCTTGACTCGGATATGCAAACACTGCGCATGTCACGTCAGGATAACCCATTCTTACAGCTGCTGGCTAGTAGAGAGAGTCTGGCTAATAGTGTGGAGGAGAATGAGTCGGATGATGTTACACTCATGTCTCAGGTAAGGAGATAAAGTAACCAACCTCAGTGGTGTAGTGGTTAGCGCGACTTCGGATCCATCACCCTGGTGTACCACTACACTATTTGGTATACCCTCATGAGGAAATTTACATACCCTCTGACTTTTGGACAAGTTCTCTGTAGAACTACTGGTATTACTGGGTGACTAGAGCCAAACACTCACTGCTCCTAGATCTTTTAAGTACCTAAGTCCTCAGAATGGTTGACTGTGGTTCGTGACAAGCCAAATATGAATGGCTAGAGACCATCACCCTGGTGTACCACTACACTATTTGCTATTTGGTATACCCTCATGAGGAAATTTACATACCCTCTGACTTTTGGACAAGTTCTCTGTAGAACTACTGGTATTACTGAGTGACTTGGGGGTTTTCTTGATAGGTTGAAACAGTCGAGATAGTCTGTTCATCTGCATGTTGAACTTGTAAAACCCAAGTAACTGTTAATTGTGAAACTTCTGTCTGCAGCTTGAGAAAAGAGTTTGATAAACCACCTTCTAATTTACAATCTGTTTAAATATAAAATTATTCTTCTTTTCACTTATCTTTTCTTTTCTACACATTTCAGATATTTTGAAAATTCGCGGTTGAGGATTTTGTTTACATTTTGTAGTAAACAAATGATTTCATTGGTCGATCACTGGTGATCCGATGTGATCATGTAAAAAAAATCCACTGATAAAAATCTATAAATGCGCGCGCAATTCAAATTTTAATTCACCAACCACCCCCGAAATTTCAGCCCCCAACACCCACACAAATTTCAGCTGATACTGATAAGTGCAAATCCATTGAATCAAAGCTCAAGAAAATTACCTCAATTTGGAGAGTTTTTCCAAGCAATTGCGTTTTTCCTGTGTTTTCATTTGATAAAAAAGTACATTGATTAGGAAGCTGCAGTTCAAAAAAGCAGGAATCATATTCGTTATGATTTTAGTTCAGTAGTGGTAAGTTCCAATGTTCTCCTATCACTTACCTTATCATAAGTTGGAAATTGAATTTGCTTTCCATCACATAGGTATCGAAAAAGTAGGTTAAGTTTAGGGAGACCTTGAGTTTTATATGCATCAATGGGTTCACTACAAATTGTTCCTATCACTTTCCTTATCAGAAGTTGGAAATTGAATTTGCTTTCCATCACATATAGGTATTGAAAAAGTAGGTTAAGTTTAGGGAGACCTTGAGTTCTATATGCATCAATGGGTTCACTACAAATTGTTGGATGAAATAAACATTTATAATGCAACTGACAATATTCAACTATAGTTGAATATTGTCAGTTGCAAGATCATTATTTATACCTAATTGGGTGTTATGGATATTTGTCACCTATTTCCAATCTAAACACCTTTCTATATCACATAATATACTATCAGCACCTAAATGGGAAGTATTGTGTCTCTTCTGGCCCATCTGATGACCACATACGTCTAATATGTAGCAGTTGTTTCATTGCTACGAAATAAAAACGGCGGTGAAACACTCACCCTAAAATAATAATAATATTCGAGTTCCAAAGTTAACCCTTGGAAAAATAATTGATAAATAAATATAAAAATCCCCCTTATGGCTTTTTTTCCCCCACAGAACGAACGGGAGGTAGTTTCTCCCTCTTAACTCCCACCGCACCTCTACGATCTCTATCCGAAGTCAGACGTCATCATTCTAAAAGCACAGAGGAGAGTGAACAACTTGTGGCACCATCCAGTATTCAGTGAACAAACTAACAGTACTACCCAGTCTTACAGTGAACAAACTAGCAGACTACCCTGGATATAGTAAGACCAGTTATTTAAGTATTAGGCTTTATTATAATATTGTGAACATATACTATGTATACATCCACAATAAAAGAGTGTTTATAAAGTTGTGATACATCATAATAAAGGTCTTAAGGAACGTAGTACTTTGGTACATGTTTGAGCTCGATCCGACAACCAGGGACGGAGTTATGGCCTATTCAAATTTTCATTTTTCCATGTTCTCCCGCCAATAGGAGAAGCACCAAAAATGAAAAATTCATATCGATTGGTGATTTGTGCTGCAAATAGGTCCCACTAATGATTCATATTGAAATTCGGTCCCAAAAATAAAATTTCGAAACATTCATTGTCACCCCCGGAGGCCATCAGGGCCGAAAGTCTAAATTTAATTTTTGGGTCTGAATTTCAATTTGAATCATTATCGGGTCCTATTTGAAGTACAAATCATCAATCGATATGAATTTCCCATTTTTGGTGCTTCCCCTATTGGCAGAAGAACATGGAAATATAAAAAATTGAATAGGCCATAACTCCGGCCCTGGTTGTCGAATCGAGCTCAATCTTGTACCAAAGTACTACGTTCTTTAAGACCTTTGATATGATGTATCACAAGAGGGGGGGTTATTATTTGAGATTTTAAAGTTGGTCCCTTGGGGCCGACCCTGGCTCCGACCTAAATTTTGCAACTACTAAATTTCAGCTTCTCATCGTTAGCCGTTCAAAAAATATTCAGGGGTCCCCGGACTTTATAAACACTCTGTATATTGATTGATATCGACCATGGGGCTATCTTCATGCCTTATACAGTATTACAATATTATAAATGCTATTTGAGTTGTGAATAAGTGAGGCCAGTGAGGGAGATTTGTGTTGGTGTCATTTGGCAGGCAGAGGATGTGAAATTCAGATTATTTGAAGGCATTCATTCAAGAACTCTGCTAAGATCCTTATTGGGTTAAATCGATTTTTTTTTTTTTTTTTTCCAGTAGAATCATGGGGCTAACTTCATGCCTTATACAGTATTACAAATGCTATTTGAGTTGTGAATAAGTGAGGCCAGTGAGGGAGATTTGTGTTGGTGTCATTTGGCGGACAGAGGATGTGAAATTCAGATTATTTGAAGGCATTCATTCAAGAACTCTGCTAAGATCCTTTTTGGCTTAAATCGATTTTTTTTTTTTTCAGTAGAATACCAGAATGTTATTCATAAAACTTTCTAAAAAAACTATGTTGATATCTCCATTATTCATCAAGATATTATATTGATCTCAATATTAAATATTAAACTCCAAGATCTCAATATTGACTGGTATGCATAAAAACCAAGAAAATAGTTGTGGCCCTCTCAAAAAAACGTCCATGTAGGTACTAGAAAAAAATAGAGATTTAATAGAGAGACAGCGAAAAGAGAAGGAAACAGAATAGGAGAAAATCAGCCGTTCCAAGAACGAACCTTACCTATTTAGGATAAAATTCGCCCCGGTTGGGAATCGAACCCGCAAGCATAAGCTCAAATATTTCTACTTTAGTTCAATTAGGAAAGCTATTTGTTTATGCATACCGGTCGTTAACATTATTGGTTTATGTATAGTTTTTCTATTAAATACAAAATATTTATTACCTCGTTTTTTATAATTATAAATTTAATTCTAGATTATATTGAGCGTAGTTTTGTAATTTGTATTTTAGTTTTGTTATATTTACCTCATAAAATTATTTAGTGTTATTAAGTAACAACTTTCTTTCGTTTTTCATTCCACGAACCAACCACCTTAACAATGTAATCAGTTTTCTTTATTCTGTTGTTTCATAATTCACACACTTTCTCCATAGCTTGTTGCTTCGTATTTTTATTTTCATATACGTACTAAAAGTTCATTGGTGCAGTTTCATGCTTATAAGCACACAATTCAATCAATCAACTATCCTTTATTCTGTTGTTTCATAATTCACACACTTTCTCCATAGCTTTCTGCTTCGTATTTTTATTTTCATATACGTACTAAAAGTTCATTGGTGCAGTTTCATGCTTATAAGCACACAATTCAATCAATCAACTATAACAGGATCTCAATGAGTTTATTCCATTTTTCACTATTCTAGTCTCATTTTTTAGTCATTTTACTGTAACTTTTCTTTCTTGTTAATTAGTTGGGCGAAACCTACTCAAATATTATACCTTGTATTATTTTATTTCTTTAAAGTTAAAATTTAATTGTTAATAATTATTATTCGGTAGGACTTTAAAGTCCTAAGGATTACAGTCACTTTCATCTAGCTGAGGTTGGAATAACAATCTCATATCTCATTGGTGGAAATAATTCCGAATATAATCGGCAATTCACCAATCAGATTTATGATCCAAAATCATCTTTTCATGCCCGGAGCCACACTATTATATTGAACTTAATCCCATTGGATTAACTTATCTAGTGGGTAAATTTAACTTTAATATTTTACAGTTTGTATTTTTTAAAGGTTTTTCTTACATTAGGTACGTCATAAACTTTTGCAAAGTAGGAAATGCAAATTTCTTTCTGGAACGTTTGCCAGAGTTTAATCCCTAGTGGGTTAATTTAACTTTAATATTTTACAGTTTGTATTTTTCAAAGGTTTTTCTTACATTAGGTACGTCATAAACTTTTGCAAAGTAGGAAATGCAAATTTCTTTCTGGAACGTTTGCCAGAGTTTAATCCAATTAGATTAACTTAAATTTGATCATTAGAGTGTGGCCAGGGCATTATTTATACTGATCCCGTGGTCCTGGGGTTAAATAAAATAGTTAATTATTCATATTTAATTTTAATTTCAAATTTTTCAATATTTCAGAAAAGTAGACTCATAATGTATCATGTAACTCAAAAGTTAATTTGTTACCAAAAATAAATTATACCTAAATGTTGTGATTTCAAAATACCAAACAAAGATTTTTTTTCCATTCAGTCACCTTTTCCGTCCTAAAGTTACGTGCTTAGTTTGGAGGGTAACGTGTCTGCCTTGTGAAAGCCTAGGTCGTCCATTCAGTCACCTTTTCCGTCCTAAAGTTACGTGCTTAGTTTGGAGGGTAACGTGTCTGCCTTGTGAAAGCCTAGGTCGTGTTTTCGATTTCTGCCCGGGGTGGATTTTATCCTCAACAGATAGGGTTCGTTCTCGGAACGGCTAGCTTTCTCTTATTCTGTCTCCTCTCTTTGATCTCGGGACGATAACACCCTAGCAGGTACAGTTTCCTCTATCAAAGCTCAGACTAAAATTAATAAAAACCTACCTGTAACTCCAATTTTGCCTTTCATTATAAACGTACCTATGCAAAAAGATAACATGGAGGATCTTTGTATGAAATGTTCCCCATCCATGTACTAACCATGCATAACGTTGCTTTTCGCTGAAAATAAATTTTGATACGTCCACAGCGGAAGACTTTTTTTTTTTTTACAAAATCACCCCGGCACCACCGAAGCATTACTTCAGGGTGATTTTGCTTCTTCTCTAAAGGACTTTATTTCTATATACAAAATCACCCCGGCACCACCGAAGCATTACTTCAGGGTGATTTTGCTTCTTCTCTAAAGGACTTTATTTCTATATCAATAAAATAATAAGGGTGGCTAACTAACTAGAGATACTAAGCTTAGATTACACAAGGTAAATATTTTACAACAATGCAGACTAACATAAGCAGCAACGCGATTGGTGAGTGAAAGTCAGCCACAAACTGACCGTTCCTCCCCAATCACATAAATACATAGGAATAACCTTCCAAATATAAATACCTACTTAACCAACAATGTGATTGAGGATGCAGTGGATAATGGATATTGCAAGCTCTCAAAGCAGACTAAGCACTAAGCAGAGAGATTGCACCATTGCATACATTTCACGGCATGGATATTGCAAGCTCTCAAAGCAGACTAAGCACTAAGCAGAGAGATTGCACCATTGCATACATTTCACGGCCTTGAGAGCTTGCAGTGGATATTGCAAGCTCTCAATCAGACTAAGCACTAAGCAGAGAGATTGCACCATTGCATACATTTCACGGCAGTAACGTTTTTAATTGATAGCTGGCTTCACATCTATGCTCTCTGTCTCATGTTCATCTATGTTAGGTGATATATAAACGCTAAAAATCAATAATGTTTTCCCAACACCAATTCCTACGTATCCGTTTCCTTTAATAAGTTTGTTAACACTAATGGCTGAATTTGCAATCCATATCGCAGTATCTTTGTTAATTCCTACGTATCCGTTTCCTTTAATAAGTTTGTTAACACTAATGGCTGAATTTGCAATCCATATCGCAGTATCTTTGTTATTATCTACTATGTAATTAGTTTCGTTTATTATTTTTGAGTTTGGCTCGCTAATTATGGAGATGATGTCTGCTTTTGTTACAGAGGTATAAATGCATTCAGCATATTAGGTGCCTTGGGACTTCTGTTCAGGTTAATCTGAATAAATTTTATTTCGTCTGCCATTGGTGATATACATTATCATTCCTCTCTTCCCGCGATGTTGTAGATTCTCTGATTTGAGAGCTTGCAGTAGAGGAGGAGAACTATCGATAGCACTATCGATAACTATCGATAGTTTTGACTATCGAACGCTATCGATAGTTGAGGCTTGACTTGCAAGCTCTCAAAGCAGACTAAGCAGAGAGATTGCACCATTGCATACATTTCACGGCAGTAACGTTTTTAATTGATAGCTGGCTTCACATCTATGCTCTTATCTCTGGTCGATTTTTTTCCCGTGATCAAAAACTGATCAAATGAAAAGTGATCTGCCAATCAAATTCTTTGGTTACTACATTCATCTCTCTTTTCATTGGTCGAATCGCTTTCTTATCAATAATCATGAAGTTAGCCATGGGAGAAATGTAAACAAATTTTTAACACCCCCAAAACCAAAGTCCGAAAAAGTTGGAGCTTTTATCAATTTTTCCTTGAATTTCTTTAAAACTGGATTAAAAATGAAATGTATTTTAATATTCGATCAATTGAACGATGTGATGTATTCAAAATGTGATCCTGGCTTTGTAAAACACCTGAAAAAATATGCCAGGAAAGAAGGATTCAACATTGACAGAGAGGAGGTAAGCTTGAACCTAGCACCCAGATTATGTAACTGTATGAAGAAGATACAAGGATAGCATGCTTTCAGTGCCTACGCATGTGAAGAAAAAAATTATGCCAAGATGAGGCATGGACAGCTCTTGTGAGCGATGCCAACTGTCTTATAATTATGAAATTTTGTGTAAAATAGTAGACCCAAAAGGATCCTGATAATGGCTGATCTGGTTGAGATACAGTAATCTCAGCAAGGCAGACTATCTACCCTTCAAGCCAACTAAGCTGGCTGGAAGCTTTGAAAAAGGGTAGACTTGTAACAAAATAATTATGCTGCCTATCTTTGGAAAAATTAGAAATGAAATAAAAGCCAGCATTTTTTTCTCCCGGTACTTGGGCAGAAGTCACGTCCATGGAATATTGCTACCAAAGGAACTGGCACAAACAAGCAGTGACCAGTGTTATTATAGGGTTAGGTTAAACGCAAGAGGGAGTTTTCACAATTAGAGCAGTGATCAGTGTTATTATAGGGTTAGGTTAAATACAAAAAGGAGCTTTTCTTTTCCACGGACGTGACTTCTGCATAATTACCAAAACCCATGATAGAAAGAAATTGTCTTGTAGTTAACAGGCTAAAAATGTATATTATCCCCTTTAGGAATGATTCCCTGAATGACATTCTTCATTATAAATTTACATGAAAATTTCCCATACCTAGGTTCATACTTACCAAGCAAGTTTGAATTTTGTTCCAGCAGAAAGATGATCATTCTCTCAGCACAGATGAACTTATTCAAATTTTTTCCCCCATTGTGACATCGGCCAGGGTGATGGGATGGCAGTTCAGTAACTCATACATTTCCATTCAGTGTGATGATGGAATTAATCTAGTCTTTGATGAGGTAATTCTGTTAAATTAAAGATACCAATATTATAACAAAGGTAATAATAAAGATACCAAGGAGTCTTTCTGCAAAGCTAACCTAAATACATTGGACATCACAATAGTTCTCAGAATTAATCAAGAGGAGGTGCTGAATACCAATAAACTCTTTTAAAATTTGGTGAGATACCAAATTACTTAGGTAGGCACATATTTGGTGTTTTTATCTGGTGTGAAATTTACAAAAATTTTCTTAATTAGTTTTTTTCTTCTTTCTTCAGTACATGGGTCATATTCTAATAATCATTGGACATGGTGAGGTGCAGTGGCTACAAAGAATCATAAAGACATGTTCCTTTTTTATCAAGAATTTATGTGGACCTGACATTACACTGTAAGTTTACCCAGGGCCCCTTTTCTTTCTAAATTGATCTCTTAAAAGTAGAAATTTATTAAAGTACATACATAGTAGTAATAAGAACATAAGAAAAATAAGAAGAAATGGGTTAGGGGTTAAAATGCATATGTTAAACCAGGCTTGTCCAACCCGCGGCCCGGGAGCTCATTTTTGCGGCCCGCGAAGGCCTGCCTAAAAAAAATGAACGAAAATGAGAAATAACAGTAAATATACTAAATAAAATAATTAATGCATGAAAATTTTGTGAACCTCCTCCAGATCCTCCAGATATGACAGCCTCTCCGTCTCAATTCAACAAGGACCAAACATTCAGCTCTGTACTTCTCCTCATTAAAATACGATCCAAGTTAATAAATAATTCAATTTTTTTTCCTCCTCCAGATCCTCCAGATATGACAGCCTCTCCGTCCCAATTCAACAAGGACCAAACATTCAGCTCTGTACTTCTCCTAACTCCCAGGTTTCTACCTCATGCTGTTCACATTTCATTCCTAGCACCGCACATTCCACTGTTCACTGTACTAGAGGTAAGCTTAACCCACCCATGGTATCAATCAGTAGGTATCAATGAAGATGTGTAAGTTTTATTGCGGATATAACGGGACTTTTACTAGGTTCCTAGCACCGCACATTCCACTGTTCACTGTACTAGAGGTAAGCTTAACCCACCTATTGTATCAATGAAGATGTGTAAGTTTTATTGCGGATATAACGGGACTTTTACTAGGGGGAATAAATCTAACTTGAATTTACATTTAGTAAGGGGGGAAATAAATCTAACTTGAATTTACAGTTAGTAAATAAAAGGAATATTTAAATCTGACATGATTACGTAGAGTGTTTTTTCTTACAGTCTCATGTTGACATGAAACTTTGGGTCTCTGACCAAAAAAAAAAGTTAATTAAGGGGAATTTTTTTACCCATATGTTTTGCCAGGGGAAAAATTGATTGACCCACAGTTAGTAAATAAAAGGAATATTTAAATCTGACATGATTACGTAGAGTGTTTTTTAATACAGTCTCATGTTGACATGAAACTTTGGGTCTCTGACCAAAAAAAAAAGTTAATTAAGGGGAATTTTTTTTACCCATATGTTTTGCCAGGGGAAAAATTGATTGACCCAAGTCTATCCGTCATACTCCTTACTTTAGCATTACCTAGGGAGAGATAAGGACATTGAACCCATATATTTCATTAAGGTAAAATTCTTCCCAATTTGTCTGTCCGACTTCTAGATGGCACTTTACTCTTAAGGGTAACTTTTGACTTGCTCTGCTCATGATGCATATTACTCGTATCTACATATCATTCATACTTTACTGTAAATTTTTGAAAGAAGTCAGTTTTGGTTCATACTTCAAATATGTTTAAATTATGGAACGCTGGGACGAATCAAACGTCTCAAAAACTGGTTTGATAAAAGACATGGTTAGAAAATATTGTTTGTAAACAGAGCATTTTTACTCTACTGACTTCTTTCAGTTCTTTCATAAATTTATCTATAACAAAACAACTACAACTTCTAGGTTTCAACTATTTGCTTACACCCTCACGCATCCCTTGTTTACAATTCCTCAAATTGGGTACGGGGTCCGAATTTAAGACTAGAGACACAAGATCTGTGCTTTTCACTCCTTGTATAAAACTTATTAAATATGAAGCATGGAATGGTATAGTCTTTGTTCGGCCATCCATTCTTTCAGGATAGTACCTCTTCTGAAGTTTTTGCTGCTTCCCCAGTCTGTTGATTTAGCGTTAAAGTCACCTCCGATTATCACGTTTTGTCCATTCCATATATTGATTTCCATTGCGATGTTTTCCAATATCCTCTCTGTCTCATGTTCATCTATGTTAATGTTAGGTGATATATAAACGCTAAAAATCAATGTTTTCCCAACACCAATTCCTACGTATCCGTTTCCTTTAATAAGTTTGTTAACACCATTTTTACTCTACTGACTTCTTTCATAAATTTATCTATAGCAAAACAACTACAACTTATAGGTTTCAACTATTTGCTTACACCCTCACGCATCCCTTGTTTATAATATATCAGTTGCGCTTACTTGGGTGATGTTTTAAAGTCATAAAGCAGGAAAAATGAGGACCAACGGAATTTTTCTTTTTCTTCTACGACTTAAAATTATAGGGGATTTTCTAAAAAACTGATTACACAAAATTCAACTGATTGGCAATAAGGAGTACGATTCCTGTACTACTGGAAAATGGTATGACTTTTCCGAAATTTTCTTTCACCAAACGATGTAAACCGCTGTTTTGCATATTTGTTTGTAAACAGAGCATTTTTACTCTACTGACTTCTTTCAGTTCTTTCATAAATTTATCTCTAACAAAACAATTACAACTTATAGGTTTCAACTATTTGCTTACACCCTCACGCATCCCTTGTTTACAATTCCTCAAATTGGGTACGGGGTCCGAATTTAAGAAATTTTTACTCTACTGACTTCTTTCATAAATTTATCTATAACAAAACAACTACAACTTATAGGTTTCAACTATTTGCTTACACCCTCACGCATCCCTTGTTTATAATAGATCAGTTGCGCTTACTTGGGTGATGTTTTAAAGTCATAAAGCAGGAAAAATGAGGACCAACGGAATTTTTCTTTTTCTTCTACTCCAACTCGACTGTCTGACAGAAATAGGCCTGTCAAACCTTCGGAACGTTTTTGATGAAAAAAGCTTCCAATAGATCAGTTGCGCTTACTTGGGTGATGTTTTAAAGTCATAAAGCAGGAAAAATGAGGACCAACGGAATTTTTCTTTTTCTTCTACGACTTCGAGATACCGAGATAAATTGATTTAAAAAATACCGGTAAATCGTAAACTTTGACGTTACGGCATACGCTCCCGTAGGCGATGACGTCATAATTCATGACTCCCGCTTCGTTTGTTTGTGCGCAAGCGTTTCTGCGCATTTTGACGTGAAATCTGACGTCACAACTCTTTGAACTTTTTCATTAGAACGGCAATTAAAAATTGAATTTTCGACCTTTTAAAGTTACTTTTTCGGAGTTTTGACCTCAGATTCGGATTTTTCACAACTTTTTACGTAGGAATCGACCTTTTATTAATAATATTTTTCCAATTGCAACTCCTCCATTCAGCCAGCCTCTTTAGCTTGGAGATAGCGACGCGCCTGCCTTGTACGCGCCAGGTCCCACCCGGGGCGAACTTTATCTGTCCAATAGTCGGAACATGTAAGCGTGAGTGGCCGGCATTAGAAAAAAATGATTCTGATTGATTCATCCTCAACAGGTAAGGTTCGTTCTGAGAACGGCTGGCTTTCTCCTGTCTTGTCCTCCGATAAGATCTCCATTGTTACAGTTCTCTCTATCAAACTTGTAGAAAAAAAAAATCGTTGAATGAATGGGCTTTTCATAACAATATTTTATTGTGTGAGAAGTTATTTCATTCAGCGTTGAAAAGTATAACAGTTTTTCTTAGAAGTCAATATTGACTTGGGAAAAACACCTTTGTATATGTGCTTGAAGGCATGTGATGTGTTCCAATCTTCTCGACCCAAAACGTCATGATTTAGAATAGATCAGTTGCGCTTACTTGGGTCTTGGGTGATGTTTCAAAGTCATAGAGCAGGAAAAATGAGGACCAACGGAACTTTTCTTTTTCCTCTACGACTTCTAGATACCGAGATAAATCGATCTAAAAAATACCGGTAAGTTTGATGTCACGGCATACGCTACCGTAGGCGATGACGTCATAATTCATGACTCCCGCTTTGTTTGTTTGTGCGCAAGCGTTTCTGCGCATTTTGACGTGAAATCTGACGTATTCCCAAGGGTGAGTCATAGCCAATAGAGCAGAAAAAATTAGGACCAATGGAATTTTTCTTTTTCTTCTACAATTTCTAGATACCGAGATAAATCGATTTAAAAAATACTGGTAAATCGGGAAGTTTGACGTCACGGCATACGTTCCCGTAGGCGATGACGTCATAATTCATAACTCCCGCTTCGTTTGTTTGTGCGCAAGCGTTTCTGTGCATTTTGACGTGAAATCTGACGTCACAACTCTTTGAACTTTTTCATTAGATAATAATATCTGTGTAATAATGGAATTTTATTATGAACAAATTTGGAATTTAATCAGTAGGGACGGCGGGTATACATTTTTCTTTTCCTGATGATAAAAGTGAAATCAAAGGGGTTCTTTGAATTATGTACTTAAATATTATATGCCCTATTTATATTTTTACCGAGATAAGTGAATGTTTCTAACATAAATGACACCGGAAAGGACCAAATGCATTTGCCCGCCTGTATTTATCACAACTTGATTCCTTGATTGTAGTACTAGTGAGAGTAAACAAGTGTTGTTTTAGTCATCTGTGTCTGTGAGCGGTTTTTTTTTACTATTATTTTAAACCGTCCTACAACAGTTGTTTTCGTCTGAGAGTTGTTATAATAATTAGCTCGGGAAGAGGTGACAAATGCATATAGATTGCATAGTTACTTGGTTCTCTATATGTGCTCAATAGTTCTCTGTTTCAAGTGCTAACCTCAAGTGGGATAGGTCAATCTTGAAAATTGTGAGAGAAAATTTGTGAATCTTTTGAAAACACTTACAAAAAATGTCTGAAAATACGAAAAGGACCAAATGCATTTGCCCGCCTGTATTTATCACAACTTGATTCCTTGATTGTAGTACTAGTGAGAGTAAACAAGTGTTGTTTTAGTCATCTGTGTCTGTGAGCGGTTTTTTTTTACTATTATTTTAAACCGTCCTACAACAGTTGTTTTCGTCTGAGAGTTGTTATAATAATTAGCTCGGGAAGAGGTGACAAATTCATAGATTGTATAGTTACTTAGTTCTCTGTATGTGCTCAATAGTTCTCTGTTTCAAGTGCTAAACTCAAGTGGGATAGGTCAATCTTGAAAATTGTGAGAGAAAATTTGTGAATCTTTTGAAAACACTTACAAAAAATGTCTGAAAATACGAAGTACTTATAGGTGCCTAAATTTCGTGTACCTTTTGAAATACGGATACAATTCCTAAAAACCCCTTGAAACGTGCTAACTTGTGTGGGTACATGATAATAATCATATAAATTTTAGTAAACTTCTAAGAATAGGTACGAAAGGTATTCTTATAAACCCCTAGATTCTAGATTTCTAGAAAATAACTAGTAAATCTCTAATAATTATAATAGGTACTCGCATAACTAAAGTAAAACTCCAAAAATAAGAAGATAGTCTGTTCTTGTGAACAACTTAAAATATTGACTTTTGTAAATCCTCCAAAAGACTTTGAGATCTCTGTAGTAAACCCATAAATATACCCAAAGAACTCTTTTGAACCTCTAACTCTAACTTCGGCAGAATTTTTAGAAACCTATAAAAATACCGAAATAATTATTCTAAACTAAAAACTCGAAGAGAATCCTTGTAAACCTCTAAAAACTCCGAAGTCATTCTTGTGAACCTCTAAAAACTCCGACATCATTCTTGTGAACCTCTAAAAACTCCGACATCATTCTTGTGAACCTCAAAAAAATCATGGATCCGATTACACCGGACCCAAATCACCGGGACCAACAAGCCGCGGACAGCAAATCTCTGGACTCGGGCGTGGAGAATAACTTCAGTGTGGACGATGCTTTGGACGAGACAAGTCCACACGTCACGGACGAAGAGTTCTATCAGAGTGATAAAGAGAATGTGCCCGAGGTAAACCCCAGCCATATGTACGGGACTCGGTTGTACTTTTGGGGGGCGTGGTTAAAAAAGGAACCTTTTTCTAACCCCAAGGTTTTTTTTTTGGGTCTTGCCTAAAAAAGGGACCTTTTTCGACCCCGAGTTTTTTTTTTTTTAGTCTTGGCTTCGACCAAAAGGAACCTTTTTGGACCTGGCTGAAAAAGAGACCTTTTCCCCTCTTGAATCCGGGCCTTTTTCGAGGTACTTTTGAGGTGTTGCTGTAAAACGGACCCTTTTTTTTCGGTGAATACTCGTAAATGAGCTTTTGGGACTATTAACTTTTTTGTTTTACAACTTTTTTAAATGGCTTTTTCAAGTGGCAGGGTTCTCCAGGAGGAGCTCTTCCACCCAACTTTAAATAGAATAAATAGATTAGTACCTAGGCTTAGTTTTTACTTTCTATAGCCTATTTATGGGTTTAATTTTTGGTGTTTTTTATTTGTTTTTATTTTATTTCACTCTTTAGATATAAGGTACTTGTACGAGTATAATTTTATTGTCTTTTGGTGTAAATTATTTTCACTTCAATTTTACTGGAGGAAAGCCTCTCTTTATTATTTTACTTTTATTATTTTCACTTTAATATTTTCTTCTTTAATAACTTCTATACTTTTTTTTGGTATTCAGATATCTTGTAAATTAACTTTTGAACATAATAGGTTACACTGCCTAGGTATACATTATTAGAAGGGTGAACTTCAATTAAATCTGGGTTTAAACTAACAAACTGTTGACTGTGGGTGCAAATTTTTGGAATATCCTGTATGTAATGAAATGCTGACCATATTGAAGTTCTGAGTCTGTGACATACCCTGTAGGTATGAGCATAAACCAATCAATCAATAAATCACGCATTGAAGTTGAATCTTCTGCTTTTATTTCCGTTCGATTCAGTTGATTGAGAAGATAAAACCCTTATCGGTAATGTAGTACTTGTACTTGTCTGGTATCATCTGTGGTAGCAAGAAAGTTATTGGCTCTTATTTACATGTACTTATGTCCACTCAAGTACTTTTTTACTTTTTTTTTTAATCGTTTATTGATGTTCATGTACTTTAACTTGAATCTTGCCGATCTTTTATCTTAAATCAATTTTCTTTCTGAGCAACCTTCGTGCCCGAGTGGGTATCACACTAGGCTTGCAAGCCGAAGGTCTGTCCTTGATTCACACAATCTTTCCACCCTGTCTTCGGTCTACCTCGCCCTCTTCTCCCCCTCCCTTCCACTCTCTCAACATTCTTAAAAAGAAGAAAAAACAAACTCACCTTGTACTCTCTCAACATTCTTAAAAAGAAGAAAAAATGAACTCACCTTGTACGGTACCCCAGGGGTATTGTCGGGATCGCATCATCTTGTTTCCCACCTTGACGAACTCCGTAGACCCGACCACAGCGAATGGCAGATGTTGATTCATGGCCGCGTTCACATCACTCATGGTCTCATCGTCCGTGGGAAACTCGTAGATGTGCACGCCGTTCGATGTCAGCTCCGTCATGATGTTTGTCTGAAACCCGGGGGGAAATAAGAGAAATGTTATTATAATTCGGTAAAACCAAACTCACGTGGTAGAAAACAGTAAAAAAAATGACCCGAGAACATTACTTTCCTTCCTAGAGGATGAGGAAAGTAAAAAGGGTTGGACTGACTTTTTTCAATATCATTTCTTCTTTCTTTCTTTTTCAATATCAATACTGATTGCTTTCAGGGGTTATACGCTTTTTCCGGAGTGAAATTCCATGACTTTTCCGGAAAAATTCCACGAGTTTTCCAGAAAATTAGGGGGTGGAGGTACTTAAAAATCAGTAATATTACGCCTTCATAAATAAAATATGCAATATGCAGAACGTCAAGGAATGTGAGGGGGAATGCGCCGCAGGCCGTTTTTCGAAAAAAAACTTGATATTTAAATTGAACATTTTTAATTTTTGACCAGGTCCATGACTTTTTGGCCAATTTTCAGATTCCATGACTTTTCCAGTTTTTCCAGGTAGCGTATAAACCCTGGCTTTAAAGAGAGTCAAGAAAACCAAAGACCTGCCTTGTAAGCGCTAGCTCGCGGGTTTGATTCCTGCCAGGAGCGAACTTTATTCTAAACTGGCGAGGTTTGTTCTCAGTTCAGCTGGCTTTGAAAAAAAAAAAAAAAAGATGAGTGTTCCACCGCCGTTTTTATTTCGCAGCAATGGAACAACTGCTACATTAGACGCACGTGGCCTGTGTCGTAGCATGCCCATCCCGTAGTATGCCTCTCATCAGATGGGCGAGAAGAGACACATTTACATGTACTTATGTCCACTCAAGTACTGTTTTACTTTTTTTTTTAAATCGTTTATTGATGTTCATGTACTTTAACTTGAATCTTGCCGATCTTTTATCCTAAATCAATTTCTTTCTGAGCAACCTTCGTGCCCGAGTGGGTTAAACGCCGAAGGTCCCACTAGGCTTAAACGCCGAAGGTCCCAGGTTCGACTCCCGGCGGTTTTTTTGGCCTGCGCTTTAAGTTCGGGTGTACTCAGCCTTGTGAGGACAATTGAGTAGCTACTTTAATCGAGTAGGTGATCTTACTCTTGTGACTAAATTTTGAGTCACTTACCGGACCGATGAACCCGCGTACACAGATGTATTTTGGATCACAGTAGGATTTTTAATAGTCATGTTCAAGTATTAAAAACGTGTATTTTCTTTTGATTATTTCCAGAATGACAACAAAGTGACAGAGGCGCTACGCACACTCAAACTCTCAGGACATGTTGGCTTCGACTCATTACCGGAAATACAACAAGTAACACCTTCGCTATTACAGTTCCCTTTATCAAACCTCTTTAAAAAAACTTACCTATACATAGTATGTTGAAGATAAAGCCCGACAGTACAGATTTATTAACCAACTGATCCGGTAATGAGTCGAAGCCAACATGTCCTGAGAGTTTGAGTGTGCGTAGCGCCTCTGTCACTTTGTTGTCATTCTGGAAATAATCAAAATGAAAATACAAATTTCGGTTTACGGTTAAATGTTAAATAAAATGCAACAATTGTCTCGAAATCGAAGAAGAGGAAAGCGGGATAGGAGAAATCCAGCCGTTCCGAGACCGAACCTTGTTTGTTTAGGATAAAGTTTGCCCCGGGCGAAAATCGAACCCGCGCCTAAACACTACCTTCCAGGCTAATTAGGTTGGTGAAAATACAACAAATAACACCTTCTCTATTACAGTTCCCTTTATCAAACCTCTTTAAAAAAACTCACCTATACATAGTATGTTGAAGATAAAGCCCGACAGTACAGATTTATTAACCAACTGATCCGGTAATGAGTCGAAGCCAACATGTCCTGCAAGATGTTAAATAAAATACAACAATTGTCTCGAAATCGAAGAAGAGGAAAGCGGGATAGGAGAAATCCAGCCGTTCCGAGAACGAACCTTGTTTGTTTAGGATAAAGTTTGCCCCGGGCGAAAATCGAACCCGCGCCTAAACACTACCTTCCAGGCTAATTAGGTTGGTGCGAAAATACACGTTTTTAATACTTAAACATAACTATTAGGTAAAAAATCCCGCTGTGATCCAAAATACATAAGTGAACGCGAGTTCATCGGTCCGGTAAGTGACTCAAAATTTAGTCACAAGAGTAAGATCACCTACTCGATTAAAGTACCTACTCAATTGTCCTCACAAGGCTGAGTACACCCGAACTTAAAGCGCAGGCCGAAAAAACCGCCGGGAGTCAAACCCGGGACCTTCGGCGTTTAAGCCTAGTGTGATACCCACTCGGCCACGAAGGTTGCTCAGAAAGAAAATTGATTTAGGATAAAAGATCGGCAAGATTCAAGTTAAAGTACATGAACATCAATAAACGATTTAAAAAAAAAGTAAAAAAGTACTTGAGTGGACATAAGTACATGTAAATAAGAGCCAATAACTTTCTTGCTACCACAGATGATACCAGACAAGTACTACATTACCGATACAAGTTACAAGGCAGGGACGCTACTCTCCAAGCTGATGAAGGCCTCTTCCCACGAGTTTCATCCGATTTTTACCGAATGTCCTGTGGGCAATGTATAAATGAGAGTATTCCCACTACACACGAGACTATTTTTTTCTTTCTGGACGACAGTGGGACGGGCCTCTTAACTAAGAAGCTAACTTGGATTTAAGGGACATTGGTAAATACAGGGTTTATACGCGACCCGGAAAAACTGGAAAAGTCATGAAATCTGAAAATCGGCCAACAAGTCATGGAAAATCGTGAAAATTTAAAGAAAACCTGGAAAAGTCATGGGATTTGCCACCCGGTCAAAAATTAAAAATGTTCAAATTAAACATCAAGTTTTCCGAAAAACGGCCTGCGGCGCATTCCCCCTCATATTCCTTGCCGTTCTACATATTGCATATTTTTTTTTTTTTTTTTTTTTTTTTTTTTTTTTTTTTTTGATTTGCCCACCCGGTCAAAAATTAAAAATGTTCAAATTAAACATCAAGTTTTTTCCGAAAAACGGCCTGCGGCGCATTCCCCCTCATATTCCTCGACGTTCTACATATGGCATATTTTATTTGAATAAAGGGGTAATTTTACTGATCTTGAAGTACCTCCGCCCCCTAATTTCCTGGAAAAGTCATGGAATTTCATTCCGGGAAAAGCGTATAAACCCTGTATATAGCTAATATTATTCCACTTGTTTACGACTTGATGTTTGTTTTCATTTCAGGAGAGACGGGTTTGGGTAAATCCACACTCATGGACTCTCTGTTCAACACGAGTTTCGAATCTACACCTTCCCCTCACTCGCTCCCTTCGGTTAAATTGAAAGCACACACCTATGTAAGAAGAGGCACAATACTCCCCATTTAGGTGCTGGGTCAACACGAGAACACCACCCCCTAATTTCCTGGAAAAGTCATGGAATTTCATTCCGGGAAAAGCGTATAAACCCTGTAAATAGCTAATGTAATATTATTCCACTTGTTTACGACTTGATGTTTGTTTTCATTTCAGGCGAGACGGGTTTGGGTAAATCCACGCTCATGGACTCTCTGTTCAACACGAGTTTCGAATCTACACCTTCCCCTCACTCGCTCCCTTCGGTTAAATTGAAAGCACACACCTATGAACTGCAAGAAAACAACGTTAAACTCAAGGTAATGGATTTTTATTATTATTTTTTAGTTTCCATTTATTATTATTAATAATAATTATTGAACATGTAGATGGAACAACACGGAATTAATACAAGTACATATCTTCTCCTTTTTCTTACTCTTCGCCTTTTCCCATGTTCAGATTGGGTCGGCGTTTGTCGTCGGCCTCTCAACCAGCTTTGAGGTCAACTGGTTTTGGCTAAACAAAATTTTCCGAGGGGATGCCCTTCGCACTCAACTTTCGCCATTGATATAGCTTATAGCATAAGGAAATTTGGACTAGTCTACTTTCTGTTTATCGTCCCCTTGCTAGACACTGATCTACTCTCTGTTTATAGTCTCTCGGCCAGACAGGAATTAATATAAGTATATTCATCCATAAAAGCAAGTGCTTGTGCCACGGATGAACAATTTGCTTTGTTCATCTTGGCCGAAGCGGACCGAAAAGTACCTCTAACCCGAAGTTATGGGTTCAATGAAGAGGAAGAAAAGGAGATGGAGATGGAGGAGGTGAAAAAGAAGAAGGAAGAGGAGGAAAAGAGCAAAAGAAAGAACGGGAAGGTAGCTTTCTTCCTTTCTCTACCTATTTCGATTGTTCCGTTCTCCTCTTCCTTCTTCTTCTACTCCTTCTCCTATTTCAGAGATTCTCCTAGGTTTTTCCATTTTTATTTTCGAATATTTTCACTATTTTACTTTCAACAATTTTTTTCTCAGTTGACAATTGTTGATACCGTGGGTTATGGAGATCAAATCAACAAGGAAGACAGCTTCAAATCCATAGTGGATTACATTGACAACCAGTTCGAAGCTTACCTACAAGAAGAACTCAAAATCAAACGCTCCCTCAACACCTACCATGATAACAGGATACATGTATGCTTGTATTTCATATGCCCCACAGGACATGGGTGAGTTATAGAGAAGGCTCAATTATATTGAGGCATCATCATGTAGGATGCTGCAGTGCTGCACTAAAGCATGCTTCAAAACCAACTTAATCAACGCTCAACATCATCATGTAGGATGCTGCAGTGCTGCACTAAAGCATGCTTCAAAACCAACTTAATCAACGCTCAACATGAGGCAGAATGCTTCAAATATTTTGCATAGTATTGATATGGTCTTGGACAAGCATGCTTCATAGTGTAATTTTACTGCACTTTTAACACTTTAACTGACGAGCCATTTCACCAATACCATAAGCCAGTGCCAACGGCGATTTTAATGAGTGAACAAAAATGTTACACACGGCATAGACAAACATTTTAGTTGGTCTATGCCGTGTGTAACATTAACAAATATTTTCATTTTGATAAAATTGAGGCAACATCATGTAGGATGCTGCAGTGCTGCACTAAAGCATGCTTGTTCATTAGATTTTGGTCCCTATCAGGCTTTTGGTATCTCCGGTGGAGCTCTTTTTGTAATTGATTTCTAGAGTTGACTGTATAGCCTTTGCAATCCTAGATCATTTCATATTTGTATGGGGTTTGTTTAACTTGGTTTTGTTTACTTGATTCCAGTTTAAAGTCACTAGATCTGGTATGCATGAAGAAGTTGGATTCTAAAGTGAACATCATTCCTATCATTGCCAAGGCAGATACGATCTCCAAGAGTGAATTGCAAAAGTTTAAGGTAAGTAAAACCCGGGTTTTACCCTCCACTTGATCCAGCCTTCACGTGATTCCCAGATGGTCAATGTTCAGCAATCCGGATAACTTAACCACAACTTTGTTTTGATCCATGTTAAACTTGTACAGCCTTTCAACTTGCTATCGCTGCTGACTTAAGAAAGTTGGTCACTCCGTATATCCTATAATATCAGATAAGTTAAGAGGAAGCCAGCTGAACTGGGAACAAAAATTAAAAATGTTCAATTTAAATATCAAGTTTTTTTCTCCCGAAAAACGGCCTGCGGCGCATTTCCCCTCACATTCCTTGACGTTCTGCATATTGCATATTTTATTTAAATGAAGGCGTGATATTACTGATTTTAAAGTACCTCCACCCCCTAATTTTCTGGAAAACTCGTGGATTTTTTCCGTAAAAGTCATGGAATTTCACTCCGGAAAAAGCGTATAACCCCTGAAAGCAATCAGTATTGATATTAAAAAAAAAAGGAGAAATGATATTGAAAAAAGTCAGTTCAACCGTTTCTTTCCTTATCCTCTAGGAAGGAAAGTAATGTTCTCGGGTCTTTTTTTACTTTTTTCTCCCACGTGAGTTTAGTTTTACCGAATTATAATAACATTTCTCTTAATTTTCCCCCGGGTTTCAGACAAATATCATGACGGAGCTGACATCGAACGGCGTGCACATCTACGAGTTTCCCACGGACGATGAGACCATGAGTGATGTGAACGCGGCCATGACGATTTTTTCTTCCATACCGTGTGATCGGTCTTTATTAAAATGACCAATACACGATTAAAATGACCAATACAATTAAGATTTAACACACCTATGGCGTCAAATTTTTGCCAGATAATTTGTCACTCTACCATATCCTGTGATCCTACTAAAGTTCTAATAAAGACGTAACTAATGATCTAAGAAGTTTGAATAAAGACATTATTAGTTTTATTCAGCAAGAAAATGGCCTAATAATGGTCAATTCTTGACATTAATTGACAACAGTTTTATTCAAAGACGTAGACGTAACTTCTTAGGGACTGAACTTTATTTTCCTAAAACTATCCAATGATGCCTAGGGCAATCTCTATCACTTCACCCCTGACATAAATTCATCGTACTGCTATACGCGGGAGACCCGGGTTCGATTCCCGGCGGGGTCAAGAAATTTGTATCATGCAAATGATTGATACCGTGACTGGCTGTTGCGGGGCCTTACAAATAGGTACACAGTCACATCTCGTTCGGCCCTAGTACAAAGGACACACACATACTAGAAGGTAAACAACACACAGTTCAAATAAAACATGGACCGTTAGATTGTCAAATGAAGAAAGCATCAAAGCACCCATCGGTCAGCTCCCATGGCGTAGTGGTCACTGCGCTCGCCTTGCACCCGGGAGACCCGGGTCCGATTCCCAGCGGGGTCAAGAAATTTGTATCATGCAAATGATTGATACCGTGACTGGCTGTTGCGGGGCCCACTCAGCCTCGCGAGGAAAATGAGTAGCTATGTAATATAATGCGCATAGCGACCGGTGCCAGCATGGTAGGTAAACATTGGATTTTAGGATTATTGAGATATGGAAAAATCCTACAATGCTGCAGTGAGCACCAAAGGTATGACATAATAACACAAAGAAACTGCATTTACACAAAACTAAGTAAATAAAGTAATCCATTTATACGAAAGGTATTATACAATGCTCTGTCCAATAACAGTATAATAATTGTTCCTTGTCTCTCTTATGTTCCAGGTATGTTACAAGAGTGATTTTCAATGGTAAATATTCATCGGAGCGTGTTGTGACATAATAACACAAAGAAGCTGCATTTACATTTATAAATTCATCGTAGAATTTGACTACAATAACATTAATTTCTAAACCTTTATGTATAGGTTTTCCTCTCATTTTACGCAATGTAATATTTACATTTAAATTTAAATATTCGTCGTGTGAGGTTCACGCAATTTTTTTCCTCCCGCTTTGTATATTAATTAGAAATAGGTTCCATTAATTTTGTCGTGGTATCATTTAGTCATATAGATTTAACACAATCATCCTTACTACCTATTCTATACTTGACTTGAGAAGAAAAAAAAGTTTTTCACCACCGTTTCTATTTCGTAGCAATGAAACAACTGCTACATTAGACTCCTGTGGTCTGCATTTTTCAGGAAATTACCAAATTTGGTACGGACCTTCGGAAGGATCATAGAATATAAATCACGCAATTAGTGAGTCCAGTTTTACGTCATCACTCAACCAGTCCACAATCGAGGTGATGTCAATTGTTTTTGCAAATTGGAATGCGCAAAGCTGAGCTGTATTTTCCTTCCGAAAACGGAAATGATTTTCTCTCTTGAAGATGTCGCGTCATTTTGGTTTTCCCATGGTTTAGTACAGGCGCCACCACACCAAAAGAGGGGAAATGAGCTTCTGAAAAGTGTCTCAGTTTCCAAAAGGAAAATACATTCTTTTCAAGCCGACCATTCACTAGGTAGACCCGACAGATATGTCTGAACAGGTCCGCCTGTCAGGTCTACCTGATAGTGAGTTGCCGGCCTTAGGAGTAGGTGCTCCAGTTTTTGCCTTGTCATCAAGGAAAGTAAGTACGTTTTTCTCAGCATCATCTCTTTACTTCTTCTTGCTCTTGCCTGTATTTTCCTTCCGAAAACGGAAATAATTTTCTCTCTTGAAGATGTCGCGTCATTTTGGTTTTCCCATGATTTAGTACAGGCGCCACCACACCAAAAGAGGGGAAATGAGCTTCTGAAAAGTGTCTCAGTTTCCAAAAGGAAAGGAATGTCGTATTCCTTTTATGCCGACCATTCACTAGGTAGACCTGACAGATATGTCTGAACAGGTCCGCCTGTCAGGTCTACCTGATAGTGAGTTGCCGGCCTTAGGGGAGTAGGTGCTCCAGTTTTTGCCTTGTCATCAAGGAAAGTAAGTACGTTTTTCTCAGCATCATCTCTTTACTTCTTCTTGCTCTTGCCCAGGGTTAGAGTGTGACTCCCGGACATGGTCGCCATCTGTTGTTTCCTCCTGTTAAACTCGAGTAGATCTTCCTCCAGCTTTTTCCGCGCATCCTCCAGTCGTTTCTTCTCATCAGCGTGGTCTTTCTTGAGCTTATCGAACTTGGCGTGCAGCTGAAGAAGAGAAACGAGAACAAAACATGTTAATTGGATGAAAGTTACGCGTAATAAAATAAATAAATAAAGTGTTAATCGGGTTGAGGATAAAGGTATCTCAATACCTACTTAATTAAATAGGACGCAACCTCCGTGGACGAGAATCACACCAGGCTTGCAAGTCGGAGTTTCTGGGTTCAATTCCCGGTAGTCGATTTTTTTTTTTTTTTTTTTTTTTTTTTTTTTTTTTGCTCGCGTTTGGAAAAAAAAATTACACACCTTCCAACAAAA
>NW_007377658.1:85203-100814 GCF_000475195.1 Diaphorina citri
TCCTATTGAATGGTGCTTATTTGGGTGTTCTGTTGTAACATTTACAATATCTCTAACCGTTTAGTCAGTATAGCTGAAAACCGCCAAAAAGCGGTCGAAATACCGCCAACCGCAGCACCTATTTAACCAAACGTTTTGTGTTGCATCCTTGTCACATTTGTGAACTACATTCCAAATTTCAAGTCTTTAGCTTATACCGTTCCCGAGATATTGTTAAATTACACCGAAAACCGCCAAAAAGCGGTAAAATGCCGCCAAGCGTTGCACCGATCTCAACCAAAAGTTTCGTGTCGCATTGAACTTCGGTGGAAAAATACAGAGTTGGAGTGGAGAGCACCTTGTCACATTTGAAAGATACATACCAACTTTCAAGTCTCTAGCTCTTAACGTTCTCGAGATATTTTGTTTACAGGCAGACACACACAAGGACCAATGGCTGAAACTTGGATTTAGGCTCTAGGGACCTCAAAACGTGTTTTGGCATCAAAATCTGACCATCGAAAATTTGACCCGATTACATTACTTTCCTTCCTATAGGATAAGGAAAGTTAAAAAGGGCAGACCAAAGATGCGATGGAAAGATAAAGTCAATGAAGATCTGAGAGAGAAAGGATGGCGCAGAGGGGAAGCCCTAGACAGAGGATTGTGGAGAAGGAGAATTAAAGACGGAAATGTCGACCCCATAATAGAAATGGGACAAGGTTTAGCGAAAAAAGACTAGATCCAATCAAAGACCTTGAAAAAATTTGTCCTATAGTAAAAGTTTAAACTCGATTCAAGTCGAGTGATTCAAGTTGGATTGAGTGGATTGGAACACATCACATGCCTTCAGGCACACTCCATTTGTCAAGGGTTTAGGCATTGCCTTGCCCTTGGGATCAATTTAATTTGAAGAAACCCATTTAAATGGAGACCGTATATCCTGTGTTATAGCATGTCTCTTACTTCTTCCAATCTCTTCTTCCTATAGAGCTCGTAGTGTCGGCAGTGAGTTTTCTCTCGCATATCCTCCATGTTAGTTCTGTTATGTCTGTGTTTTAGCATGTCTCTTACCTCTTCCAATCTCTTCTTCCTATAGAGCTCGTAGTGTCGGCAGTGAGTTTTCTCTCGCATATCCTCCATGTTAGTTCTGATGAGCATTTCTCGTAGCTTGACGAAATCACAATGGCCTTCGTTCTCCACTGAAAATTAAAAACAAAATTACAATCATCTCTAGAGGTGCCTGGAGCTCATTTTTTTACGAGTTATTAAGTACAGTTAGACACGACACGCTTAGCCCAGTGGTAACGTGCTTGCTTGCCATGCAGAAGGTCCCGGGTTCGAATCCCACTAGAGAAAAATTGCACACGTATTTCGATAGCAAATATTTCAACGGGTTACTTTTTGGTGTGCTTGTGTTGACCCAGCACCTAAATGGAAAGTGTCTCTTCTCGCCCATTTGATAAGGGATATAATACCACAAGAGTCTAATGTCGCAGCTGTTTTATAACTACGAAATAAAAACGGCGAGAAAACACTCTTTTTCTTCTTCTTCTTCTTCTTCTTCTTCTTCTTCTTCTTCTTCTTCTTCTTCTTCTTCCTAGCCTTTTCCTACTGTCGGCGTTTCTTGTCAGTCTCTTCCAGGCAGCCCTATTGTGTACCTCATATCCTGATTAATTCTTCTCCCTCAGGTCCTTGATTCACACAATCTTTCCACCTTGTCTTCGGTCTACCTCGCCCTCTTCTCCCCCTCACTTCCACTCTCTCAACATTCTTGCCATGCAGAAGGTCCCGGGTTCGAATCCCACCATCGACAAAAATTTGTACTCGTTTTTCGATTGCAAATATTTCAACGGGTTGGAAGAAGAAGAAGAGGAAGAAGAAGAAGAGGAAGAAGAGGAAGAAGAAGAAGAAGAAGAAGAAGAAGAAGAAGAAGAAGAAGAAGAAGAAGAGGAAGAAGAAGAAGAGGAAGAAGAGGAAGAAGAAGAAGAAGAAGAAGAAGAAGAAGAAGAAGAAGAAGAAAAAGAGTGTTTTCTCACCGTTTTTATTTCGTAGTTATAAAACAGCTGCGACATTAGATTCCTGTGGTATTATATCCCTTATCAAATGGGCGAGAAGAGACACTTTCCATTTAGATGCTGGGTCAACACAAGCACACCAAGAAGTAACCCGTTGAAATATTTGCTATCGAAATACGAGTGCAATTTTTCTCTAGTGGGATTCGAACCCGGGACCTTCTGAATGGCAAGCAAGCACGTTACCACTGGGCTAAGCGTGTCGTGTCTAACTGTACTTAATAACTCGTGAAAAATGAGCTCTAGGCACCTGTAGAGATGATTGTAATTTTGTTTTTAATTTTCAGTGGAGAACGAAGGCCATTGTGATTTCGTCAAGCTACGAGAAATGCTCATCAGAACTAACATGGAGGATATGCGAGAGAAAACTCACTGCCGACACTACGAGCTCTATAGGAAGAAGAGATTGGAAGAGGTAAGAGACATGCTATAACACAGGATATACGGTCTCCATTTCTTGAATCGAGTTTAAACTTTTACTATAGGACCAATTTTTTCAAGGTCTTTGATTGGATCTAGTCTTTTTTCGCCAAACCTTGTCCCATTTCTATATGGGGTCGAAATTTCCGTCTTTAATTCTCCTTCTCCACAATCCTCTGTTTAGGGCTTCTCCTCTGCGCCATCCTTTCTCTCTCAGATCTTCATTGACTTTATCTTTCCATCGCATCTTTGGTCTACCCCTTTTTACTTTCCTTATCCTATAGAAAGGAAAGTAATGTAATCGGGTCAAATTTTCGATGGTCAGATTTTAGTGCCAAAACACGTTTTGGTTGGGACTACCTGCCCTACATCAACACCGGAAAAAGACTGCCCAAAATCATCCTACACCTGAGCGGAAGTACCCTTGAAGTACTTTTAAAGCGAAGAATACTAGGAATAATAGCTTCTGGAAAAAAAAAATCTATGGTACTCATAAAAACCACAGCACATACAATTCACCTTACTAATCAAACGATTACAATTAATATTATTTAATGTAACCTAACAGTTCAAAGACAACTGCCGTAAGATTATTTTTTCAAACCCTTGTACATAGGATGCCATAGGCAGTACCAGACTATTTATTAACATTTTTCCTTTATTTTTGGTAGTTCCCGACATATTAAACTTTTTACGTTCACTCACCCATCTGTCACATTCCTGAATATAATGCATTCATTATTTGTAACAAATTATCCCATTTGCCTCATTTGCTATCTAGGTATTGTTTATGATTTACGTATATTTTGTGTTTTATCTTGTATTGTTTATCCTAATCTAGGTTTTCTCTCAAATAGAAATTTATGTTCATTCCTCATTTTGATCCTATTTAACTTTTAAATTAATAAAATGTAATAAATAGGTCATTGCTATTTGAAAATGAATATTTCAGAAGCATTTGTTTGTTTTGTTTGTTTGTTTTTTTTTTTTTTTTTTTTGTTTTTTTCCTCAAGAGGTTTGATAGAGAGAACTTTTAACGGAGGCGGAGGTCTTACCGTCCCGAAATCGAAGAGAGGAGGCCAGGATGGAAAAAAGCCAGTCGTTCCGAGAACGATCATTTGAAAGTTCGTCTAGTGTAGGAATCGAACCCGCGACCTAGCGCTTACAACTTGGACGCTTACAAGGCAGGCGTGCTACCTTCCAAGCTAAGCTGGCTGATTCTTTTTTTTTTTTTTTTTTTTTTTTAATTTTTTTGGTATATTGGGTCGCGTGCAGGGGGTTCCACGAAGGACTAATTTCTTTACTAAAGATGTGTTGAAGAGTGAGGGTGGGTTCCATCAACCTCGTTTTTAGCCCCAAACAGCCCGTTAGATTAACAGTCCTGTTAAGCCCATACAAATTATATGGAACTTAACAGCCTGTTAGTTTAACAGTCCTGTTAAGCCTATACAGATCACTTGAACTTATCAGACTGTTAGCTTAACAAACCTTCTAGGGGGTTTAAAAATATTTTCGTGAAATTCACCCAGAGTGAGTTATTAAAAAAGAACTAGTCTTTAGTAAATAACTCATTTAATGAGTCAGATCCTGCCTTATTGGAGTTTCATGTTTTAGAATCAGACTCACTGACTGAATCGTCCACTGAATAGTTATTTTTTACAACTCATTCATGGGGTAGGTTTTACCAATGACTTAATGAGAGATGTCACCAATGGGAAAAAAATTATTGATCCAAAAAGGAGTTTTAAATCATCCCAAAATTAATTTTTAAAAAAAACTACTCTTTTTTGGATAGTAAAAACTGCTTTTTGGATCATTGAAAATTCTCCCATCAGTGAAATCTCTCATTAATCATTGGTGAAACCCACCATCACTCTTCACCCATCTCTAGTCTGGAGACAGTCACCTCGTGGAATATAGAGGCGGGCTCCCTGGTTTACACCGGGGGAAGCGCCCACAGGGTTGCAGTCTTGTCGGCTGAGGTGCTCAGGAAGGAGAATTCAGACGGGTGCCACCGGGCAGAGATGACCTTGTCCGAGTGCGACGCTACCACCACGCTGGGCAGAGGCATCGTCAGGTCCCCTGGGGAGAGAAAGGAGAAGAATGGTTAGATGATTTCTTTTGCAAAAGATATTGATGCCCACCTGAAGTAGGCGCGAACGACCCAGTAGCTAGAGTTAAAGCACCTTACAGGAAAAAACAACAACTTTATTGTGTCCCGCGAATTTATTGTCTGTCTATTTTCCTAACCCCTTTTTTCCAGCGCAGCGAAAAAAAAAAAAAGAGAAGAATGGTTGGATGATTTCTTTTGCAAAAGATATTGATGCCCACCTGAGGAGTAGGCGCGAACGACCCAGTAGCTAGAGTTAAAACACCTTACAGGAAAAAAAAACAACAACTTTATTGTGTCCCGCGAATTTATTGTCTGTCTATTTTCCTAACCCCTTTTTTCCAGCGCAGCGAAAAAAAAAAAAAGGCTCAATTACACTGAGGTAACATGTACAAGTATAACATGTAGCATGCTTTTGGTATTGGATTGATATGGTATTGGAGCAGGAGCATGCTACTTGTTGCCTTGAAACATTCTTCACTGCAACATGCGACATGTTCCCTCAGTGTTATAGCTCCTTTTTTTTTAAAAAAAAAAAGGTTTGACAGAGGGAACTGTAACTGCTATGGTCTTATCGTAGGTATAGCTCCTTAATATTGCTTCCTTTTTAGACCCGACATATTAAACTTTTTACGTCCACTCACCTATCTGTCACATTCCTGAATATAATGCATTTATTATTTGTAACAAATCATCCCATTTGCCTCATTTGCTATCTATTGTTTATGATTTACGTATATTTTGTGTTTTATCTTGTATTGTTTATCCTAATCTAGGTTTTCTCTCAAATAGACATTTATGTTCATTCCTCATTTTGATCCTATTTAACTTTTAAATTAATAAAATGTAATAAATAGGTCATTGCAATTTGAAAATGAATATTTCAGAAGCATTTGTTTGTTTCTTTTTTTTCCCCCTCAAGAGGTTTGATAGAGAGAACTTTTAACGGAGGCGGAGGTCTTACCGTCCCGAAATCGAAGAGAGGAGGACAGGATGGAAAAAAGCCAGCCGTTCCGAGAACGACCCAAAAATTTTTTGGCGGTTTTCGGTGTAATTTAACAATATCTCGGGAATGGTATGAGCTAGAGACTTGAAATTTGGTATGTAGTTCACAAATGTGACAAGGATGTACCACAAAACGTTTAGTTGAGATAGGTGCTACGGTCGGCGGTATTTTGACCGCTTTTTAGCGGTTTTGGACCGTTTTTTTGGCGGTTTTCAGCTATACCGACTACACGGTTAGAGATATTGTAAAAGTTAGGTTAGGAGAACACCCAAATAAGCATCATTCAGTAGGATAAGGAAAGTCGTGTGATGTTCACATAGATAGAACCCTTATGATGCCTGGTCCTCTTGAACAGCACGGTTGGTTGGTAAGTGGTGTGCTCCTCTCTGTAAATACAAGACAAATAAAATTATTATTATTAGGGGCTTTATTTCTATTGGTAGGGTTCTCACTTACATGAGCTCCTCCACCCAATGAATGATGAAAATCAAAGAAAAGGAACTCTAGGTTGCGGGTTTGAACCCTAGGTCCCAGGGAAAGTACCCTTTTCAAAGGTCTTTCTTGTGTAATATTACGTCATAAAAAATAAATCATAACTTTAACGAAGTGCGAAATACGAAGGGCTTTTTAATGGAACGTGGGCCTGAGTCCTATTCTACAAAGGACTCTGAGTATGCACTCCTCATTTCTCGGGAACCTAAACTACGCATGGACAGATGGACAGTATTGCAATCGGTCCAAATTTTCTTTTCAAAAGAAGTGGAAAATGGGTGGAAATATCAGTTTTAGGGCTCCAAATAATAATGATAATAATAGGCTCTTGAGTGGAAGGCAACCACTAGGCGAGGTTAACGCCTTGGGCGTTCTCTACCACCTAACCCTTAGAGCTCCATTATTATGTGGTCGGACAAACTTAACACTTTAACTGCCGTGTGTAACATTTTTTGTTCACATTGACATTTCTTGTGTGATCATTAATGTTACACAGCAGAGTTCTTTTCAAGAGCTGGTGTGAACAATAATGTTACATCCAGCCTGAATGGAGCCGGGATGCCACCAGCACGCGATTGGTCACCTGTTAGGATACCAACTACGCGCTTGCGGTGCGCCAGCAAGAACTGTTGCAATGCAGTCGAGTGAACAGTGAACATCAATTGCAAAAGAAATTGGGAATTAAATCTTGTTGTTGTTATTGTTTTAGCGGATTTACCTTTAGCCGAATGGTAATGACAGAAAAAAGAAGGCAGAATTAAATGTTCAATCCCGCCGGTTATCGAACCCTGTCCTCCGACTTCTTGGATCAGAACGATAACCACTACAATAATTAATCATAGCAACATGAGCTCATGAATGTTTTCAATTAGTACTTTCTCTCTTAGTACCAGTTGCTATTGATTAGGACCTGACTCATGCCTATACTTAATGGACAACAGTCATGGCTGTAGTGTACTTTAATGGTCAATGGACTAGGCAGTAAGCTAGGTCCTAATCACATCCTGCCGTGATGACGGTAGAAAATGTTAATTGTAATTAAAACATTAAGGCCAAGTGTCACCAACCTAATTAGCCTGGAAGGTAGTGTTTAGGCGCGGGTTCGATTTTCGCCCGGGGCAAACTTTTTGTTTCACCATAACTTTCAAACAGTTTGTCCGATTTTGATAAAACTTCGCAAGCAAGTTAATTATGTAAAAGATGTTTTTTGTTCATTAGATTTTGGTCCCTATCAGGCTTTTGGTATCTTCGGTGGAGCTCTTTTTGTAATTGATTTCTAGAGTTGAATGAATAGCCTTTGCAATCCTAGATCATTTCATATTTGTATGGGGTTTGTTTAACTTGGTTTTGTTTATTTGATTCCAGTTTAAAGTCACTAGATCTGGTATGCATGAAGAAGTTGGATTCTAAAGTGAACATCATTCCTATCATTGCCAAGGCAGATACGATCTCCAAGAGTGAATTGCAAAAGTTCAAGGTAAGTAAAACCCGGGTTTTACCCTCCACTTGATCCAGCCTTCACATGATTCCCAGATGGTCAATGTTCATCAATCCGGATAACTTAACCACAACTTTGTTTTGATCCATGTTAAACTTGTACATACTTTCAACTTGCTATCGCTGCTGACTTAAGAAAGTTGGTCACTCCGCCGTATATCCTATAATATTAGATAAGTTAAGAGGAAGGGCACGGTTGGTCCAGTGGTAACGCACTTACTTGCCATGCAGAAGGTCCCGGGTTCGAACCCCACCATCGACAAAAAATTGCACTCGTTTTTCGATTGCAAATATTTCAACTGGTTACTTTCTGGTGTTCTCGTGTTGACCCAGCACCTAAATGGGAAGTATTGTGTCTCTTTATAATTAACATTTTCTACCGTCATCACGGCAGTGATGTGATTACGACCTAGCTTACTGCCTAGTCCATTGACCATTAAAGTACACTACAGCCATGACTGTTGTCCATTAAGTATAGGCATGAGTCAGGTCCTAATCAATAGCAACTGGTACTAAGAGAGAAAGTACTAATTGGAAACATTGCACTACTCATGAGCTCATGTTGCTATGATTAATTATTGTAGTGGTTATCATTCTGATCCAAGAAGTCGGAGGACAGGGTTCGATAACCGGCGGGATTGAACATTTAATTCTGCCTTCTTTTTTTCTGTCATTACCATTCGGCTAAAGGTAAATCCGCTAAAACAATAACAACAACAACAACATTTAATTCCCAATTTCTTTTGCAATTGATGTTCACTGTTCACTCGACTGCATTGCAACAGTTCTTGCTGGCGCACCGCAAGCGCGTACATTCCTCTAATAACTGGATTAGATGAGGACAGACGACAGATAGTTACTGGCCAAAATGAAAACAAACAATTTGTGAAGAAACCTCGTAAATTGTACAAAATATTCTGGCCTTTAAAATCGTAATTTTAATTCTATCAAAACTTTTGTCGACTGACTGGGAAAATTCTTTGATTGGCTATTCGTTTAATTAATTGATTAAAATTCAACTAAAAGCTTTAATTATTAATTAAACACTTTCATTCTGTTACTGACGCCATACTGATGTAGTACACTGAGTGAAACACTTTATTTTTATTTTATGAAACACTTCTTCACGACTTAAACTGGTCTTTTCCCGCATCTCAGAAGCTCAGAACACAATACAACGGTTTAATCAGGATTATTGAAACTTAAAATAAATATTAATAAGGGCAAAATCTGAATAACTCAATCGACAAAAAAAAACCTAGACCGTTTTCCTTAGAAGTCAATGTTGACTCGGGAAAAACACTTTTTGTCCTGACCAAAGTAGTGGGGAAAAATTCATCCAATACATCTACAATCAAATACAATCTAATTACTTTAATGTTTGTACCTAATGTATTCACATATTTATGACAATAAAGATTTACAATTTACAAAATTACAAATGAAATCAATTGAATTGAAAAATAAAATGAAAATTAAACACTAAATCGGAGAAATAAAACAAGCACGTTAACCACTTGGATTAGATGAGTTAGGTTGGTAAAAGGAGACCGTATGAGATTATCATTATGGACATTCCAGTACTGCTAGTAATTTTCTATGAAACATGAGAGTAATCTCTATGCTCTTCTACTTCTACTATAGTGATAATATGTTCCTAATACAGGGTGTCCCAATCTTACTTCAGTGTAGACCTCATATTGACACGTAGTGTGCTTTGTACAGGATGTACCATCGACAAAAATATCTGTGATTTGTTCGTGAATAACTTTTCTACATGTACCCATTAATAAAAACTTTGGGATTTGTTCATGGACTTTACTACACTTGCACTTTTTTCCTATCTACTAAATTTGTAATGTTATTTTCTTCAGTCAACTGTCTTATTATTTTTCTGAAAACTCAGTTTCGTGTTATTAATGTAGGCGGTGTTGTTGCTTCGAACTCCGAGCGCCTCCCAGTACGCTTGATACAAATCTAACAAAACGTAAAAAAACTTCTAAGGTAGGGTACATCATCTTTCTCAAGAACAGGTCCCACAATATAATCCTACCCTGATTTCATATCATCATCATTTAGTGCAATGTTTTCAATTAGTACTTTCTCTCTTAGTACCAGTTGCTATTGATTAGGACCTGACCTGACTCATGCCTATACTTAATTTAATACTTAATGGACAACAGTCATGGCTGTAGTGTACTTAATGGTCAATGGACTAGGCAGTAAGCTAGGTCCTAATTACATCACTGCCGTGATGACAGTAGAAAATGTTTTTTTTTTTTTTTTTTTTTTTTTTTTTTTTTTTTGGGGGTTTTTATATTGATACGTAGTGTGCTTTGTACAGGATGTACCATCGACAAAAATATCTGTGATTTGTTCGTGAATAACTTTTCTACATCTACCCATTAATAAAAACTTAGCGATTTGTTCATGGAATTTACTACACTTGCACTTTTTTCCTACCTACTAAATTTGTAATGTTATTTTCTTCAGTCAACTGTCTTATTATTTTTCTGAAAACTCAGTTTCCTGTTATTAATGTAGGCGGGGTTGTTGCTTCGAACTCCGAGCGCCTCCCAGTACGCTTGATACATATATAACAAAGCGTAAAAAAACTTCTAAGGTAGGGTACATCATCTTTCTCAAGAACAGGTCCCACAATATAATCCTACCCTGATTTTACATCATCTTTTTCAGGAATAGGCCCCAGAATATAAACCTACCCTGCCTTCACATCAAGTCCTTAGCATTTGATGTTTCACATTTACCACTCATATTGATACGTAGTGTGCTTTGTACAGGATGTACCATCGACAAAAATATCTGTGATTTGTTCGTGAACAACTTTTCTACATCTACCCATTAATAAAAACTTTGCGATTTGTTCATGGAATTTACTACACTTGCACTTTTTTCCTACCTACTAAATTTGTAATGTTATTTTCTTCAATCAACTGTCTTATTATTTTTCTGAAAACTCAGTTTCCTCTTATTAATGTAGGCGGGGTTGTTGCTTCGAAGTCCGAGCGCCTCCCAGTACGCTTGATACAAATATAACAAAGCGTAAAAAAAACTTCTAAGGTAGGGTACATCATCTTTCTCAAGAACAGGTCCTACAGTATAATCCTACCCTGATTTCACATCATCATCTTTTTCAGGAATAGGCCCCAGAATATAAACCTACCCTGCCTTCACATCAAGTCCTTAGCATTTGATGTTTCACATTTACCACTGGATCTTATGAAAACTTACTTGAAAACTCATCGTGTGTGGTACCGCATCAGATGAGATTTATCTCATGAGATATCTCATGAGTTAAATCTCATGAGATAAAACTCATCGTGTATGGCCGGCCTTACACTGTTTACTCAGGTCAGGTCTTAGGTAGTTTTAGGTAGGTACATATTATTTACACTCTGTATCGTCGCAAGGGCCAGCCATTAGCGCGTTGTACTAGCACTCTGCACCTCCTAGGTCGTGGGTTCGATTCCCACCCTGGGCAAATTTTTCTCAGAATACACGTTGATATCACTCGCACATTTCTTGCTCGGAATTTTCTAAATAATAACAATGTACAGGGTGTTTGTTTTTCAAATGTGACACCCATCATCATTTTTTTCAGGAATAGACCCCAGAATATAAACCTACCCTGCCTTCACATCAAGTCCTTAGCATTTGATGTTTCACATTTACCACTGATAAGACTGTGGAGTCCCCCCTCCTGCTCACTCTATTCACATATGGACAACCTGATAAGAAATGAATGGATAACACACGTTGATATCACTCGCACATTTCTTGCTCGGAATTTCCTAAATAATACCAATGTACAGGGTGTTTGTTTTTCAAATGTGACACCGGGCTGTTTATGTTGGAAGGGCCACTTAGACACCTAACTTCATGATTATTTATTATTTAAGCTGTTATTCACCACTGAAAGTATCGGAAAAATCGATTGAAGATTTGCACAGGACACTCAAAAATTCAAAATGCAAAAAAATAATAATAATAATTTTCAAGTACCTATAAAATAAATGAAAAAAAATCAAAATTTTACTAGATTCAAGTTTTATACTATGTGACCTCATTTTTACTTTCTCATGTTCTTATGTATAGCAAAGCTATGTAGTTTTACATCTAGTCTGCCTCCATTAATACAGAAGAAATACAAGTGGGGATATGGGATATAATGGGGCAATAATACCTGACAAAATAATTTTGTTACATTATGACACCCTGTATTTTCAATTACTCATGTTGACATGAACAGATAAAACATATTGGAATCAGATTCCCTTTCTATACATATTTTTTATTTCTGTTCACTCATTTTAAGAAGAGCATATTTTGTCCTTCTAAATTTTATCCTTGGACTGAAAAGCTAACCTGGTTTCTTGGGCAGCGTTGTGGACAACAGTTGAAAAAAAAAAAAAAAAATAATAACAAATACTTACTTAACATTAATAATTTAATTGAGTGAATAATAAATAGATATGTATCTTGTTTCTGGTGCAATATGAGGAAGAGCTAGTACTGTAGGTACAAAACTTAGAGAAATCTGATATGTTTCCACATTGACATCTCTTTTATTTTCTAAGTAACTACCTAACTATGTCCCTAGTTTTTTCTCTCTCTCACCTTGAAATATAATAAAGTTATCTACTTTGTCTCCATACGGTAAAATCCAGTCGGTCTTCACAGATCCATGCATTTCATCATCTGATCTGAATCAAATACTCATGTTTCATGATACAAACATTTTGGTCTTTGTGTAATTCAAGCCTGGTGTACTTAATGATAACAAGGTTTGCTTTGGTGCCTATAATATGCCCATGACTCATTCTTCAAGATTTTCTTGTTTTTTATTCGAGTTGAGATTATGCGATGGAAATTGAGAGTGGGAGAAAACTAACACATCTTCACTTGGCTGTGGTGATGGGAAACTTTGGTCTTTGTGTAATTCAAGCCTGGTGTACTTAATGATAACAAGGTTTGTTTTGGTGCCCATAATATGCCCATGACTCATTCTTCAAGATTTTGTTTTTTATTCGAGTTGAGATTATGCGATGGAAATTGAGAGTGGGAGAAAACTAACACATCTTCACTTGGCTGTGGTGATGGGAAATTGTCTATACTAGTGCTTACTACTTAGTTACTAAAATGATTCATACCTAATTCTATTTATAATACTAAAGAATTAGTAAGTAGGTAACTAATCCCTGATTAGAATATTCAATAAGTTGTGATAAAAATAAGTCCCTCCCATTTCCCAGTTGCAACTAAATCTCTATTGTTACAGTTCCCTATATCAAACCTGATTAAAAATAGGTATTTTTTAAAAAGTTAGAACTTTCAACACTTGGTAAAACAAATTAAAATCAATAGGGGAAAATGAAAACAGATCACTTTTTTTTTACAATATTAAAAGATATTTTTTACTGAATTTTTCAAGGCACCCTGTAAAACTAAGGTGACTGAAACATTCTTAGATGCCTTAGTATGAGCTAGTAATGTTCTGTTATCAAATGTTCCCTATATCAAACCTGATTTTTTAAAAAGTTAGAGCTTTCAACACTTGGTAAAACAAATTAAAATCAATAGGGGAAAATGAAAACAGATCACTTTTTTTACAATATTAAAAGGTTTTTTTTACTGAATTTTTCAAGGCACCCTGTAAAACTAAGGTGACTGAAACATTCTTAGATGCCTTAGTATGAGCTAGTAATGTTCTGTAACAGTCATAATACATTCCTATTATGATAGCTCCTAGATACCTGCAGCATAATTAAAGAAAACGGAATGGTTGTGTCAGGAATTTGAAGTTGTAAACAAAAACACCACAGTAAACAGGACATTGTTATTTTCTCTATTCATGAGCATCAGCATCACTATGCTTAAGATCTATTGTATATTATGTAGGTATTGCTGAGAGTACTCCTTTTAGAACAGGGTTGTCCAACCTTAGGGCACCCAAGGGCCGCAAGAGACCAAGGTAGAGAGTTGGCGGGCCGCAAAAACTCAACTCACTGAATGGTTGTGTCAGGAATTTGAATTTGTAAACAAAAACACCACAGTAAACAGGACATTGTTATCTTCTCTATTCATGAGCATCAGCATCACTATACTTAAGATCTATTGTATATTATGTAGGTATTGCTGAGAGTACTCCTAGTCTTTTAGAAGAACCTAGTGTATGATTTTAGTTACCATTAACAGATTAGGTACCGATCATAGAGTGTTATTATTTTTGATCTATTTTTTCTTTTTTTTTTTTTTTTTTTTTACCGCTCACAGACACAGATGACTAAAACAACACTTGTTTACTCTCACTAGTACTACAATCAAGGAATCAAGTTGTGATAAATACAGGCGAGCCAATGCATTTGGTCCTTTCCGGTGTCATTTATGTTAGAAACATTCACTTATCTCGGTAAAAATATAAATAGGGCATATAATATTTAAGTACATAATAGGTATTATCAATTCCTTATTCAAAGAACCCCCTTGATTTCACTTTTATCATCAGGAAAAGAAAAATGTATGTATAGCCGCCGTCCCTACTGATTAAATTCCAAATTTGTTCATAATAAAATTCCATTATTACACAGATGTTTGGAGGAAGAAAAATATTACACAACAGACTACTAAAAACTACCCTTGTGCCTATAAAAATAAAAATACATTCAGATGTTTGGAGGAAGAAAAATATTACACAACAGACTACTAAAAACTACCCTTGTGCCTATAAAAATAAAAATACATTCCTCTAATATCTGGATTAGATGAGGACAGACGACAGACAGTTACTAGCCAAAATGAAAACAAACAATTTGTGAAGAAACCTCGTAAATTGTACAAAATATTCTGGCCTTTAAAATCGTAATTTTAATTCTATCAAACAGATAGTTACTAGCCAAAATGAAAACAAATAATTTGTGAAGAAACCTCGTAAATTGTACAGAATATTCTGGCCTTTAAAATCGTAATTTTAATTCTATCAAAACTTTTGTCGACTGACTGGGAAAATTATTTGATTGGCTATTCGTTTAATTAATTGATTAAAATTCAACTAAAGGCTTTAATTATTAATTAAACACTTTCATTCTGTTACTGACGCCATACTGATGTAGTACACTGAGTGAAACACTTTATTTTTATTTTATGAAACACTTCTTCACGATTTAAACTGGTCTTTTCCCGCATCTCAGAAGCTCAGAACACAATACAACGGTTTGCGCCAGGCCAAGTTCTGGCCTGAGCACGCCAGTGTGTATATTACACGAAGCATTTCGACGCATTTTCACCCCTATCATAACTCCGTCCACACTCGAGAAGATGCTCAAAAGTTCATTTAAAAAAGAAAGTAATAAAACTGTGCATCTAGCACCTAGGGGGTTACTCTTACTGCTATCCATGTTATGTTTTTATCAATATCATAGGTAAATACCTACTACATGGCAGAGTTGTGTCAATATTTTTTTTTACATCCAGTCCATGAATCATGAGCCTACAAATATAGAAAGCTGTCGGATGTGTGTTCTATTCAACATGTACCTATTCATCTACACATGAGAAAGTCACAGGGAATATGGAATCAACAGCAAATACACGGTATTGTTCAATTTTCCTACATGGTTTATATGGAAGCATTTCTTTGCCTCCCTTTCTGGTTTTGGTATTTCAGTTCCAAGGTAGGGGAGGTTGTAACAGTCATTCAGATCTTGGGATGGAAAACGTTGCATTAGAAAGTGACAAAAACGAAAGTGTATTACCTTGGCGCCTTTGACAGGATCAGACGGTCCAACTGCTACCATCTTTTGCATTTAAAATTAAATAAAAACACTCAATATTAATGAAAAAGTGTACACAAAACTCATAAATCACAAAATATCAAAAACAAAATTACAAAAATCCAAACAGCCAAACACCAAAAAAACAGGGGGCTTTTCCAAAAGTAGGGATCTGGCACAGGGGAGCGTGTTGAGGACGAGATTTTTGTGGGAATTTTGCTATAAATCCCACCATTAAAAAA
>NW_007377658.1:100967-103039 GCF_000475195.1 Diaphorina citri
CGCGTATTTTATTTTGTGGCAATGTTGGAAAAAAGTGAAAATTTTTCCATTTCGTCCATTTTTTGTATTTTACCAATTAAGCACAATTCTGTCTGTCCAAAGAGAAAGTAACTAAACTGTACCTTAACTAAATGTATTTAATTTATTAATCAGTCTGTAAACAAAATTATGTCAATAAAGAGGTGCTTTATTAAATTGTTAGCATAATGGAACATCTTGTTCTAAACTGACAGTCCTTTGTGGAATAAGTCTCTGGAATGCTGATAAATGACATGTAACATATTCCTAACAAAACACCTCACCCCAGGTTTTCAGTCAAATGCTGAGATGTTTGAACATTTTTCACACTCGAGATGCTCAAAAGTGCATTCAAAAAAGAAAGTAATAAAACTGTGCACCTAGCACCTAGGGGGTTACTCTTACTGCTATCCATGTTATGTTTTTATCAATACCATAGGTAAATACCTACTACATGGCAGAGTTGTGTCAATATTTTTTTTACATTCAGTCCATGAATCATGAGCCTACAATATAGAAAGCTGTCGGATGTGTGTTCTATTCAACATGGATTCATCTACACATGAGAAAGTCACATGGAATATGGAATCAACAGCAAATACACGGTATTGTTCAATTTTCCTACATGGTTTATATGGATTATGGAAGCATTTCTTTGCCTCCCTTTCTGGTTTTGGTATTTGAGTTCCAAGGTAGGGGAGGTTGTAACAGTCATTCAGATCTTGGGATGGAAAACGTTGCATTAGAAAGTGACAAAAACGAAAGTGTATTACCTTGGCGCCTTTGACAGGATCAGACGGTCCAACTGCTACCATCTTTTGCATTTAAAATTAATGCTCAAAAGTGCATTTAAAAAAGAAAGTAATAAAACTGTGCACCTAGCACCTAGGGGGTTACTCTTACTGCTATCCATGTTGTGTTTTTATCAATATCATAGGTAAATACCTACTACATGGCAGAGTTGTGTCAGTATTTTTTTACATTCAGTCCATGAATCATGAGCCTACAAATATAGAAAGCTGTCGGATGTGTGTTCTATTCAACACGTATTCATCTACACAAGAGAAAGTCACATAGAATCAACAGCAAATACACGGTATTGTTCAATTTTCCTACATGGTTTATATAGAAGCATTTCTTTGCCTCCCTTTCTGGTTCTGGTACCTGAGTTCCTACCTATTCCTAGGTAGGGGAGGTTGTAACAGTCATTCAGATCTTGGGATGGAAAACGTTGCATTGGAAAGTGACAAAAACGAAAGTGTATTACCTTGGCGCCTTTGACAGGATCAGACGGTCCAACTGCTACCATCTTTTGCATTTAAAATTAAATAAAAACACTTCAATATTAATGAAAAAGTGTACACAAAACTCAAACTCATAAATCACAAAAAATTAAAAATCCAAACACCAAAAAAACAGGGGGCTTTTCCAAAAGTAGCCGAAAACAGATTCGGTTTCTTTCGTGAATCATCGGCAATCTGGGGCTGGGTACCGCGCCTAAAAACGCGTATTTTATTTTGTGGCAACGTTGGAAAAAAGTGAAAATTTTTCCATTTCGTCCATTTTTTGTATTTTATTATTCACTTCCCCTCCTTTTCTTTTGGATATTTTTGGATTTGAGTGAAAAATTTTTCACCTCTGTTGGAAGAGAAAAAAACTTGTATCATTTTGTCGCCATCTTTTTTTTCCAACAAATCCACTTTTTTTTCATTATTAGCATTTGAACTAGTAAATGGAAGAAGAAATCAGCTGACTTTGCATTTTATTATCCAGAACAAAAAGCACTGTGGTGGGGATAAAAAAAGTGACCACAGTGGAATATTTTGGATTAGGAAAAATTTCCATTTCACATAAATAAAATACCCCTAAAGATGGCGACAAAATGATACAATACAAGTTTTTTTCTTTTCCAACAGAGGTGAAAAATTTTTCACTCAAATCCAAAAATATCCAAAACAAAAGGAGGGGAAGTGAATAATAAAATACAAAAAATGGACGAAATGGAAAAATTTTCACTTTTTTCCAACATTGCCACAAAATAAAATACGCGTAAA
>NW_007377658.1:103278-147327 GCF_000475195.1 Diaphorina citri
TCTCCCCTCCCCCTAAAATTTCCGCCCCCCCCCCCCCCAAAAAAAAAAACAAAAAAAAAACAAAAAAAAAAACAAAACAAACGAACGAACAAACTAACATCGTTCAATTAGTAATAGGCGGCCTTTATTTTCTCATTTCAGGTCTAGTCCGACTCGTGTCCAAATTGATCGAATGCGGGGCCAACTTGAACGTACAAACCACACTGTCACCATTTAGTAGTGAACAGGAGAGGTACAAACTGACCGCCCTACATTGCGCGGTCCTGGGTTCACAACCCGGTGTGGTCGAGATTTTGCTTCAACACAAAGGTATGAATAGGTGGCTGGTGTACTTTAAACAGGGAGTAGACCAGCTTAGTAATAATAATAATAGACTCTTGAGTGGAAGGTAACCACTAGGCGAGGTTAACGCCGGAGGCGTTTTCTACCACCTAACCCTTAGAGCTCCATTATTATGTGGTCAAAATCTCAAATAAATGAGGATAAAATTCCCTGCCTCGGCTGGGATCGAACCCACGCCCTCCTGTTTACCTCCATCGCACACAATTGAAATTGAAATAAAAACAGGATATAGTTTGAAAATAATTCAATATTTTCATTTCTTTATTATTTACGTACGGGTACATTTGCAAAATTATAAGAATGACCTAATAGTCAATAGGTACCTCTTTCATTTGTAAACAACACTTTTGCAATTTCATAGTTTAAAATTTTTTCAGACGACTTATTTGAACTTGGTAACCTACTTAAAAACAATCACACAAGTAGTTTGAAAGTCCACAATCTCTCTTGCTTGGGGTAACAGCCATGTTGGTAGTTCATCTACAAACATGACCGAAATACTTTAAGAGGTCTTTGAACAGGAAGCATAGAAAAATAATAATAGACTTTCGAGTGGAAGATAACTACTACGCTAGACCGCGGGTTCGATTCCCGCCGGGGCGGATTTTATCCTGATGGGATAATGTTCGTTCTCGGAACGGCTGGCTTTCTCCTATCCTGTCTTCCTTCTCTCTTCGATTTCGGGACGATAAGACCATAGCAGTTAAAGTTCCCTCTGTCAAACCTCTCTTCGGTTTCGGGACGATAAGACCATAGCAGTTACAGTTCCCTCTGTCAAACCTCTTAAAATAAATAAATAAATAATAATAATAACTACTAGGTAAGGTTAACTTTACGGATTCGCTCTTAAGTTTTGCCCACACATAGTCGACCGGCCGTCCGTCAATGTCGACTGAAACCGTACACACTGCCTCCAGGACATAGATTCACCTCTTCGATCAACAGCCTGTCTATTTTTGAACACACCTTGAGTTCCAAAAGGACTGGCCGATTTTCAAACCCACAGCGTTCGTGTACCACGCATTTTTGCGTAGAACGCACAAATCGAGATATTTTACCGCCAGAGTATGCACTCCCGCCCGGGGCGGATTTTATCCTGAACGGATAATATTCGTTCTCGGAACGGCCGGCTTTCTCCTATCCTGTTTTCCTTCTCCCTTCGATTTCGGGACGACAAGACGTTAGCAGTTACAGTTCCCTCTGTCAAACCTCTAAGAACCCCAGCATCACACTCATAGGTCGCTCTAGCATCACACCCATAAGTCGCTCTAGCATCACAGCCAAAGGTCTTATAACAATCCCTGCATCTCCTTCATAAACTGCAGGTAGGCATCATCTTTAGTTTGTCCAGGGGCGGCAGGGGGCGGTGGCGAACGCCCTACTTACTGTCCATATAGTGTTAATGTTGCATACAATCAGTTACGTGAAGACAGTAATAATTGATTTTGAAACATGGCGCAGTCAGTTTTACGTAAATCGAAAAGATTGTAAATTACTAAATCTTTTACATTAACTCAGATCGTCCTACATTGCACTCCAAAACAAGTAATATTGTTCACAGTAAACACTAGACTTTAGAGTCTACACAGATTTTTTGCTCTTTGCTTTTTAATTCCACATGTCTTTAGCCTCTTTTGAGGGGCAAATACAAAACTTTGTGACTGTCAGAAACTGCCTAACATTGTCCTTAAGCTAGCCAAACTTCATCAGAGAATCTAGATTCTATCAGAGTCACAGAGTCTACATTCTATCAGAGTCACAGAGTCTACACAGATTTGTTTTTCATTCCCTCAGCTGGTTTCCCTCCAGGCTCTGAGTCGTGTAGGATATGATGGAGGGGATAAAATAACATACAGGACATGGAAAAACATTGAAAGTCTTTCAGGCAAATGAAAATGAAACAGCCAGTGGAGGTGGAGAAGGAGGGAAAAGAGAGGAAGGAGGGAGAGGAAGAAAGAGGATAACAAGGAGTGCGATGAAAAGCGGAGAAGAAGGAGTAGAAAAAGGAATAAGAGGAGAGGGATGGGTAGAAGAAGAAAAATTAAAGAAGAAATTTGGGGGCACGGTTGGTCCAGTGGTAACGCGCTTGCTTGCCATGCAGAAGGTCCCGGGTTCGAATCCCACCATTGACAAAAATTTGTACTCGTTTTTCGATTGCAAATATTTCAACGGGTTACTTTCTGGTGTTCTCGTGTTGACCCAGCACCTAAATGGGAAGTATTGTGTCTCTTCTCGCCCATCTGATGAGAGGCATACTACGGGATGGACATGCTACGACACAGGCCACATGCGTCTAATGTAGCAGTTGTTCCATTGCTACGAAAAAAAAACGGCGGTGGAACACTCATCTTTTAAAAACCCAAATCTTTAAATCTTTAAAGATGTGGAGATATACCAGTGGAGATATTGAAGTAGAAACATACTTATCCACAACAGAGACGGACTGTAAAGTAATATTGAACAAGATATGGAGTAATATGAACTAAGGTGACCGAACGTATACGTGACGAATAAGTGTGCGTGAACCTTAAACGTAGAAACACACCACTATCACATCACGTCACGGCAGGTTACGTGTACTCATGGGGAGTAAGAAAGATGTAGTTCAAAGTTTTCCCTTAATAATGTAGCTAGGTAAATCCGTTGATAGTAGCCACAGCTCACGTGACGTGATAGTGTGTCTTTCTTTCGGACCTTAAAGACGAGATCTTTAAGGTCCACGCACACTGTCTGATGCACTAATGTGGACTTAGTGGCCTGAGATACCTCGTCTAATGGTTCACACTAGACTTAGTTGAATGGCAAGTTATTATCCCAACTTCCGGTCAATAAAAATCTTCTCGAGTCTTGGCCTATGCAAGGAAACGCCACAAACCCAGTGCTGTGGTCATCACAAGTCAAAACCATTAAACTCGGACACCAAGATGTTCCCTGTCTTAGGCCAGCCACTCACTATCAGATAGACCTGATCATGTCTACCTGATAGTGAGTGTGCTCATCAGGTAGTCCTGACAGACGGACCTTTTCAGCCGTACCTGTCAGGTTTACCTGAGAGGGTGTGTGCTCATCAGGTGTCATACAAGAGATCCCTTACTACAGTATTTAAATATGTAACCTATGTACTTTAATATATGCTTTTTTTACAGCGTCTTTAATCCATCCAGTTTAAGCGGGGTCGACGTTTCGTGTCACTTGTCTCCAGTCAGTCTGGTTTGTACCTCGTAGCCTGTCAACTGTGTTACACAATACAATAAAATTTTAATTGAATTTATAATACCTTTTTTAATGGAATATGGGCCTTCTTTTTTAATGGATAATGAACCTTTTATAATAGAATAGAGGACCTTTTTAAAATGGAATAATGAATCTTTTATTAATGGAATAGGCCCCCCTGTTATACAGGTACTCACCGGGTGGGGGTCCAGGGGGGAGACGGATATTCATGAGTCGGGGTGGCGGGGGTGGGAGCCCGGGTGGTAACCGGATAGCCGAGGGGGGAGGGGGTCGGTACATGAGAGGCGGGGGAGGGGGGGCTATTTGACCTAGAGGTGGAGGGACGGGTTGGGGGGCTTCATGAGAAGACATGTTCATGACTTTTTCAAGGGTTTTCCATGACTCTATAAACTAAAGACCCTGTCACATTAATAAATAATAATCAATACAGGAAGCTTACTGCTACAATGGGCACAAAGATTGTTTAATCTCATCTACATTTGTTTACCTCTTTCATAAATGTGTCCATGGCATCTAGATTTTCCTTCTCATCCTGAGCTTTGCAGTACTCTTTAATAATACAAAACACACCTACTAAAAAGATGCTTGAGATATGTAGCTTGGATAATTGAGCAAAAAACCCAAGTTCCAAGTTTCATCTTGGCAATTTTAGATATACCTAACCTTTTTGTTTATTTATTCTGCAATCACCCTCCTGGTTTGTCTTTGCTATGAACAAAAATAATCCTCATTTTTTGGGTCCTATTAGAGTACACTCCTTCATGTAGGAATTACAAATTAAACTTAACCTCAACTTCTGGTGGTGATAACTTTTTTCCCCACCCCTTCCTGTTATATTAACGCTAGACCTACAAATGTTTGATATTTACTTACCATGTCATCTGGTCCTTCACATGAATGTCTGTAGGGGAGACCCTGAAATAAGAGAGAGCAAGTGGAAAATGAGTCATTGGAAGATAATGAGACAACAGATCCTAAAAATTCAGCAAAGCAAATACAAGAAAGGGATTCTTTTGAAATACCCAATACCTAGTTGTAAAATCACCTCAAGCTTGAGCACCTAAGGTCAAAGATAGCTTTTTTTCCTTTTCAATAAGGATAGTTTTTTTCCCTTTCAACATAGTAGGTGCTTAATGGGAAATTTCAAATAACTGTTTCTTTAAGAGTTTGAATGGTAAATAGTCTATCAAATTCTTTATTACTTACTTCAAGGGGAGACCCTGGAATAAGAGAGAGCAAATGGAAAATGAGTCATTGGAAGATAATGAGACAACAGATCCTAAAAATTCAGCAAAGCAAATACAAAGCAAATTCTTTTGAATTACCCAATACCTAGTTGTAAAATCACCTCAAGCTTGAGCACCTAAGGTCAAAGATAGCTTTTTTCCTTTTCAATAAGGATAGTTTTTTCCCTTTCAACATAGTACTTAGGTGCTTAATGGGAAATTTCAAATAACTGTTTCTTTAAGAGTTTGAATGGTAAATAGTCTATCAAATTCTTTATTACTTACTTCAATTCAATTTATTGGTGTTTTTGCTAAACAAAACAGAATTTAATTGTCTTCCAGTAATTACTTCTAGGTAAATTTCTTAGAATAGATATTATATTATTACATAAGTGGACTTACTTCTGGCACTATTTTGTTCAACATCATCTCCATGTCATCTCTGTGAACAGAAACCATAAGGAAAAAGAATTTCAGTACTTGCATTTTTGATATGTTTGCATTAATGTAGTGTTTTGGGGTCCTAGATTAGGGGATGCCTACCATCTTCTGATACCTGAAAGCTCTCAAGCTATACACGATTTTCAATTTTACACCCATATCTTCTTCTTCTTCTTCTTCTTCGCCTTTTCCCATGTTCAGATGGGGTCAGCGTTTGTTGTTGGCCTATCAATCAGCTTTAGAGTGATTGCTTTGAGGAAAACTGGTTTTGGCTAAAAAAAAAAAATTCTGAGTGGGATGCCCTTTGCACTCAACCTTTGCTATTGATATAGCATGAGGAAATTTGGGCTAGTCTTCTCCCTGTTTATAGTCCCCTAGCTAGACGCTGATCTACTCTCTGTTTATAGTCCCTTTGTTTATAGTCCCTCAGCCAGACTTTGTTTATAGTCCCTCAGCCAGACTCCTCATATAATTAATGAAAATTATTGCTGTTAAGCCAGACTGAAATAAAGTTTGGGCAGTCATACACATACAAATTGTACATTGAAGCCAATAATATATCATCTAGTTAACTTGGAGGGTGGTGCTCCTGCCTTGTAAGTACTAAGTCATATTATGTTTCATTCCCAACCAATCTTTACAAAAATGTACATAATGATAACGTTTACGATACCTGACATCTGGGTCCCAACTTTCATTTAGAGCTAAACTGGCAGAAGTGTGTAGAACTGAAAAAGAAAGAAGGCAAATTTCAAGAAATATGCACGAGTGAGTGCCAAATTGCATTAGGCTACCTACTGGTCATTGATTGAAGCTTGGAAATTTATTTTATTTTATACTGAAAGTGATTACCATCATTTATTATTATTTTTTTTTTTTTATTGGAATCAAGAAGCAATGTTCTCACAAAAAAAAAAAAAAAAAAAAAAAAAAAAATTTTTAAAAAAAAAACTTTTTAGAGTATTGCATACTTCATCAAATACATATCTGGTTCAAAATACCATTTAAGAATTGTGGGCCATTAAACATTGGGAATAGAGGTTAAATCTTGGTTGTTTCTTGTTAGAAAGGGTATTATTATCAGTTGCTACTAGAGTCATGATAACAGGTGCTTAGGTAAGTATGAATGAAAGGTAGGAGGTTATAACCCTATGATTATAACATTGATGATAAGAGCTCAAGCTATGGGTTTTGACTTACTCTGAACATGGCACAGGCCCACAGAGAACTGGCACATCTCTGGCATTTGTCTAAGGATTTCCTCCGTCACTAAATGAACACCCCTGTGTTGAGGCCTGAGATTGAGTTTGCGTTGAAACCATGCGGATCCTATCTGAATTCCTCTGCTTGTGGATGAAGCCATGATAACCAGACCAAACAGTCCTGTGCCGAGATATGACAACTTTATTCGAAATATAATGCATTTATATGATTCCACTGACTCTACATAGTGGTTGCAACTAAACCAATGAGAATTTTTACATTGTACAGTTCTTGAGATTGCAAGAAAATGTATTCACTTGAAAAGAATCCAGTTAAAACTCAATATTTCTCCTTCTTATTGATAACTCACGCCTCTCTCTGAACACTAGCACCGCACCATTTGAGAAAAACTACGAAAAGTCGAAAAATACCCTTTGGAAAACAGAAGAAAATCCAAAGAGAAGAAGCAATAGAAGGAAGAAGAGAAGAGGGTAAGGGCGAGGAGAAAAAGTAGATAAAGGGGTAAGAAGGAGATGGCCATTGCTACCTATTCGTAAAAATATTAGGGTCGAATCCCCGTCACCGACTGTAAAATCCTTTTTCTACTATGACCCCTAATAGTATTTGTGACTTTCCCTTTACTGCCTTTACGTATTAATTTAGGTACCTATAGGTGCCCACTCGTTCTTTTCGATATTTATTTCTCTAAAAGAGGTTTTTAGTCCGTCCTTCCTTTATTAAATTATAGTATAGTCGATGTAAAACAATACATCTTGAAGTAATGCGAAACTGGTTCATGAAATAACGAACATCTTTGCTTGCTATCAATTTTGACTTTCTTTCTCCATCTAAATCTCGTTATTTTCTCTTTCTTACCTCATTTGTACTACCCCGAGAGACAGATAGAGAGAGAGAGAGAGAGAGAGAGAGAGGTGTTGAAAAGAAAAATCATCAAAAAAGAAACACCTTAGAGAGAGGACGAAGGAAGGGGGAAAGCAGAATTCAATTAAGAATTGCAAGGTAAGCGAAACACGAAAACAAATGAACAATGGAAGAGAAAGTGAGGAGAAAGAGTTGAATGAGGAGGAAAGAAGAAGAAGAAGTAAAGGAGGGGGAGGAGGAAAAAGAAGAAAATTAATTTTTCAACTTTTCACGGCGCGGCGATAAAAATTACTTTTCCATCAAAAATACTCTCTCTCTCTCTCTCTCTCTCTCTCTCTCTCTCTCTCTCTCTCTCTCTCTCTCTCTCTCTCACACGCCTCTCTCTGAACACTAGCACCGCACCATTTGAGAAAAACTACGAAAAGTCGAAAAATACCCTTTGGAAAACAGAAGAAAATCCTATTTTGGAAGAAGTGTTGGGATTTTCCTCCACGCTGCGCTAGGGTCGCAACTTTCCGATGTTTTTGAACAGCTGATTATAAAGGTCATTTCACACGATCCGCATAAATGTGAGAGGCTTTTGATTATTTCATGGGGTTTTGGCGTCTCCACTATTTGTGATGATTTTGGCATCTCCACTATTTGTGGTGGATGTGCCACTTTTCTTTTTCGAGTTTTTCGACTTGATAAAATGGGATCTGGAGAACAGCTTATGTCAATACAGAAATCATATCGGTTCAGATTGTGATGTTTGTTTTTCCCAAACCTTCCTTTGATGTACCTACTTGTCCTACCTAAAATAATAAATGTATCGGCAGTGAAAATATTACGATTGAACAGGCTGGTTCAGTTTGATTCCCCTATTTACCGAAAAACTTACCTAGGTACCTAACTACCTATTCAAATTCAAGTTTAGTCTAACATAGGTAATAGGTAGATACCTCTAGATATTCTAACCTTTCTAGCTATTCTTGTTTCCAAAGAAAGGCAACCTGTGCTTTCCTATCTATTGGCTATCTATTAGTACCTACCTACTTAGGTACCTATTTTTGTAGCGAAAAAAGGATAAATAGCTAGATACCTAGTAGCTCTAATAGAATAGACTGCAGTTTATTCATGCATTAGCGTGAATACCTTTTATTTTTTCAATGACATTAGAAAATAAAGCTAAGTAATAGCACTAATAGCTATATATTAGAGGTCAAAGTCAAAGCATTCATACGACCCAGACCCTAAACACGAAGACTAGGTAGGTACGTACCTCGGTATTTCCTTATTTAGTGTTTTTAGTCCGTCCTTCCTTTATTATTACGATAGTAGAATAGAATAGAATAATAAAGTGTATTTATCAAAAGATTTTACAATGTGGTTGGCAACAATTTACATAATAGGTACAGTAAAATAAAATGATTTAAAAATAATAAACAATTACGATAGTACCTAATAAAAAAAGGTATAAGGGATGGACTATATTGTATTCGCTTCGGTGTCGTCTGTTTGTCACTCTGTCTGTCCCCATAGAAGGACTTATCCAAACCTGGTCGACCTATATATCAAATTAAAGGTCTTTTTACCAGGAACACGAAGATTTCGTATGCTATCCCGGTATGGGCCAAGGACGCGACTGTAACAATTTGGTAAAAATCGGACAGTCACTCATCCAGATATCAATCCCTTCCCACATCAAACCTACTGGTCCAAAATTTTCTACTTATGTATTATCCCTTATGAGGTATTTTTTCTCATCCCTAGCTCCCGATCTATATTGAGAGACAATCTGGTTCTTTCACCCAAGTCCGTCCCTGATGCAGACGTTCGGAATAAAAGTTCAAACGAAATGCTTAACTTTGGGTGAGGGAAATAAAATATGAAAATTCAATTTGAAATATATTTTCCCCCCTCCTGCCAATTTTCTCCCCCGGTCCCCCATTTTATCCCTCGTTTCCCATTTCATCCCTCCTATTCTTCAATCTTTTCCTTCAAAACCTCGGGATTTTTCCCCCTCAACCTTCCAAAACTCCCTCTTTTCCTCGGGGATTTCTTATTTCTACCCCTTTTTTCCGCACCTTTTGTTCCGAAATTTGTTGGGGGGGCCAACTTTTAAAACGCCTAACTTCAATCAAAGCTTTCGTTCGAAACGTCAGCTTAGTTATCCCGGCACATTTACATGAAGTAAAGTATGGTGAGACAGTAAATTTGCGACTTTTAGTCCGCCCTTCCTTTATTATTACAATAGTAATAAAAAGGTATAAGGGACGGACTATTGTATTCGCTTCGGTGTCGTCTGTCGAGTTGGCAACGTTGCCCCCACCTCCTCCTGCCCCTCCTCCTCCTCCTCCCGACACTTTCATTTGAATCTCCTCCATCTGTAAGTGAGAACAGATAACAATGTTAACGCAAATAAGTGATAAACAAGAAACAAAGTATGTACCATCTTAACACACCACAGGAATGACACATCAATTACATCATACACGGGATGTTACTTTACACCTAACTGTAATTAAACTCACATGAAGGGGTAAACGCTTCGATGTACGAAACACTTCATGAGAAGACATGATGATTTCATGACTTTTTCAAGGGTTTTCCATGACTGTATAAACTAAAGACCCTGTCACATTCATAAATAATAATCAATACAGGAAGTTTACCGCTACAATGGGTACAAAGATTGTTTAATTTCATCTACGTTTGTTTACCTCTTTCATAAATGTGTCCATGGCATCTAGATTTTCCTTCTCATCCTGAGCTTTGTTATCTTTAGACTCCTCGGCGAATCGTATTGATTTGGATTTCAGTGAATTGTCAGCACCTAGGAAAACAAAAATGACCTAAATAAAATCGTACAATTTGTACATCCATAATATTAAACGTGTTAAAAAGAATAAGCAACGTTGAGCTAGACGTGTATGTGGATGGGCAACGATTGCCATTTTGGCCCAAGGTTATGAGAGTTTATTTCTAAATTTGAATCGATTTCAAATTAGGAGCTAACTAATTATCTAGTGATTCTAGTGTAATAAACATAAACTTCGCTATTCTGATTTTAATCTAACCACCAAAGGGTGTTCCATAATTAATTAATTCTCTAGTTTGACCCTATGGAAATAAAACAAGCTGGTCATCTCATTCTGATACCTGTGAACGGAAATTTTAGAAACACACTGTGGACAAAAGTTTACAATATAAAAAAAAAGTTGAAAAAAACAACATCAAGTCACAACGAAAAACCACAATATCATTTATTTTGTTCACAACAAAATCAAAACGAAATTAATTAAAACAATACTGCGAATTGCGAAACAAAATCGTTACAACATTGACGAAAAAAATGTAAAAAACACAAAACAAAAACCAAGGAAACAATGACACAAAACACAAAAAATACGACATCGAAAAACACAAAGAAGTACACCAGCAAAATTACAAATGTTTGACATTACGATTGAACCCCTCAAAAGTAGGCCTGACATTTTTGATAAATTGATAATGGAAAGAACAAAGAATTAGGTATTTTCACCAGATTTGTATCTACGGTTCTCCCTTTCTCTCCATTTTCCTATACAACATTAACCTTTTAAATAAAAAATTGAAAGCTCGTACATTCAGTCCGTCACCAATTATATTTAGGATTAGCACCAATTTTATTTAGAAATTTTAATGGTTAGGCCCTGTGGTTTAATGCCTCACCTAGGCAATATTTTCCCTTTAATGCCTCATCAAAGGCAATATTTTGGAGTCCTTGAAGGGGTTAAATATTGAAAATGGAACAAAACACCAAAAGATATACCTACATAATACAATCAAAGACCACAATAAATATATTTTATAGTTGTGCCAAGGAAGAACGGGAAATGAACGACTTGCAATGAAAAATTTGCTATAGACCCCAACTTGTTGTTAGCCTCAAAAACCTTGAACATTTTACTGAAGTACATTTTGGTGGATGAATGTTTTAAAAACATAACCAACATGATGATAATTCCGTTCATCTTACTCTGGCACAACTGTTTGAATTCTTCAATTTTTGGGGCATCAACAATGCAATCTGGTAAAGATTCTATGTTCATCATAAATTGAATAGAGGAGACTTTTTTCCCCACAAAACATAAGGTGTCTATTTATTTATGTAAAACCAAAAAGATTGCTATATGACCATGACCCCCAAAAATTGAAGCAACTTAGACTAATTTTAAATTGTAAACAAATATAATTCTAGCACTTTTCAATTCTGACAACAGCACAACATCCACAATTCAACAATCGAGCCCTCGCTGACTTGGAAAACGTCGGGAGGGGCTTTGGAATTTTACCTGTTAACTAAACTACAATTTTACAACAGATGAACTCAATCAGCAGCTGATGAGAGTAGAGATGCTGAAGCAGGTGAAGAACCGGTTGTTCCTGCTGACCCAGAACTGGTTTTCAAGGTCATGAATGCTGACTGGGAAGGTTGTTTTGGTTGATATGAGCGTTTTGCCGATTAGTGTCTTTTATTTTGTTATTGTTATTTTAGTTGGGATTGTTTTTGGTTTTACATAGTTTTATTTTGGTTCAGTTTTTTGTTCTGTGTTTTATTTCGTTTAAATTTTCAGGTGTGACTAAGAGAAATGAGTTTTTTGCATTTTAGAATACCTAAGTATTTTACCCTTGTGTTCTAGACATTTTCCTTTAGGAAAACAAAGATGGATATACAAGTTGAGTGTGAATATTTTTTCTTTTCTACTTTGTAAATCAACTTTAGGTTTGTCTAAATTTTTGTTTTTTAAAAGGGGGTGATCCCACTAATCCAATATAAATTCTAATTTTAAACCATTTCTATGCATTATGGCATCCAAATTCAGTAATTACAAACCACTTTTTCCACATTTAGGCTTCAAGTTCAAGCTTCATAAAGATAAATTTCACAAACTTCCTTTTCTTCTAAAATAGTGGATGTGCCACTCCTCCCCAATTTTTTCTGGAACCTTCTCTAGTATTGAACTGCCGAATTGTGTCCAAATTATTTACATGAAAATTAATTATTTAAAGGATTAAAAAAGCAGAACAGTATGATAAAATGTCCTGTGTTTACTCGTTTTGAAAAATTTACTAACCGAAAAAATACAACTGGTTTACAATTATTTACGTGAAAATTGACCTCAAAAATGTCAGTAAAAAATATTCAATTTTTAAAAATTAATTTCAAGCAGTAAAAAGTCCGGAATTTTTCGTACGTTTTTTTTTAATTAAAGTTCGTAAAAAAAGATTATCGTTCGGTTCTATTTGCGCTACGAAAAACGACTGAACCCTGTTGCTTCCAGCGGGGAAGTCTGAATTGAATTGAGTCGGACGTTTACGCCGCTTTGTGTTTTATATCAACAGTCGTTTTTCCTGCTTTTTCCTTTCATCCCTATTCAACAATTTTCTTCTCCTTTCTTTTTTTATCTCGTAAAGGTGGCAACCCTGTTGCGCGCATGCACGACAGGTGTTCAGTTGTCATGGCAACGTGTCTTCCCCTCCCCTCCATCACTACCACAATAATATGTTACTTAACTCACCTCCCTCCCTGAGATGTATAGGTAAATATTGTTACCAGGTATTCGCGCGGCGCGCGGAGGGGTGTCAATTTCTGATTCTTTGCTGAAAGGATTTTGAAGGGGTTAATTTTTTTCTCGGAAGGGCATTGAAGGGTTAAATATTTGAAGATAAGGATACTTGATATATTATGATGTTTGTGTGACATGTGATAGTCTGAGGGAAATCCGAAGGGAGAGATTGAGTAATATTACCTGAATGAAGAAATCAAAGTTAAATCTTTTACCAGAGGCTTGATTTGCCCTATCGGGTCCGTACTAGGTATCCATGAAGGAAGAGAGCGAAAGGGCGGCCATTTCGATATTATTATCTATTATTTACTTATTTTTCTAAATGTAAAATAAATAATAATAAAAAAATAATATCAAATAAAAATATCCAAGATGGTTCAAGACGAATGTTGTAAATCTAAAGAAAATGTAATGATTTTGATTTTATGTAAAGGTTCTACCTACCTGTAATAGGTAGGTATTACCTAATATAAGTAATCTAGCTTTACTTATAACTTATAGGTAGGTACTGGAGAAGTAAAAAGTGAGTGAGTCATTAAAAAGAACTTACTCTTTTCAGTGAACTACTCAGTCAACGCGTCAAATCCTATCTTGTTATACCTACCTGACTCTGACTCATTTACTGATTAGTCCACTGCATGAAAAGAGTTGTTATTCTTTTCTAACTCACTCACTTTTTTTCTCGTTGTACACCCATCGATGTAACTCTATAATTATGTCTGTATATCCTCGTACTTACCATAAATATGTAGGTATTACCTATGAATTTGCTGAAAAGATAGTAGACAAAACAACAGATAGATATGGACACTGGACAGTCATTTGGAAGAGAGTAGTAGGAAACAAAATCGAAAGTTCAATAAATTAATATCCAAAATTACAACACCAAAATTGCACAACAACGAAAAAAGCATACAGTTTTTTTATTTCAAACTTTTTAATACCAATAATACCATACAGTTGTAGTTGTAGTTAGGTTTCTGTTACCTATGAAATTTTCGAACAAAAAAACATTAAATATTTACCTCAGTTGTATTTATGTTCAATTTTTAATTTCGAAAAAAGTACTATTTTATTAAGTACATACATAGGTACTTAGGTAGGTAGGAATTCCTATGTAAAAAAAAAAAAAAAAAAAAAAAAAAAAAAAAAAAAAAATAAAATATCCAAGATGGTTCTCTTCTTTCATTCAGAAGAAGAAGAAGAAGAAGAAGAAGAAGAAGAAAAAGAAAAAAGTGTAAAACTGCTACCGCCATGTTTCTTTCATAATTCTGTTTTCCTTGTAAGCTCATTAAACAGTTCAATAGAGTAAAACAGAAACCTTTCAGTTTTCTCTCTCTCTCTCTCCCTCTCTCTCTAAAGTGTTTCATCGATACAAATTGGATGTTTCCACGTTCAGCTGTTTCGATCAGAGAAACAATGACGAAAATGGACGCCCTTTCAGCAACAGTCGCTAGTCGGGAACAAATTCTCCTGTCCTAAATCCCTAGTAGGTACATAGGTATTGTGAAACGAAAGGACTCAAGTTGTATTGTTTAATATCAAACAATTGTGTAACATAAAGGCCTGCTTGTTTACAAATTTCGACCATTGTTTGCATCAACTACACAGATTTTTCAATAACAGTTTTATTGAATTTTATTTTGTAGGTAGTCCTGTTACAGGCCTGTATCTAGGATTTTATTGAGGGGAGCGCAAGATTCCAAACAGGGATTTACCGGGGGAGGGGGTCGTAGATGTTCCAAATTTAGCCACCGCAGAGGATAGGAGGTTAAGGGAGCACGGGCCCCCTCGCCCCCCCCCCTTAAATACGGCCCTGTCCTATTATCATATTGTTTGTATTTCAGTAGTCCAGTAGGTAGGCACATATTACGTACGAGATGATTTATGCAAAAATGTAGGCCATTGTTTACTTGCCTTCCGTAGTTCCGCTTTGGCTGGACTAATCAAATTTCGGCAAAAATCGGAATGAATGGAAATTATTGGAAATTTTGGCCTTTTTTATCCTTTGATGTCATAAGCAAACTATGGAGTACCTTTCGGTCCTTTCTCAGTATGTACACTGAGAAAAAACTAGGGTGCCGGCAGCCCATTTGGGTGACTGGGTTCCGGCACTCTAATATTGAACTCTATATCGGGAAGCTCGACACTATAATATAGCATTCCAACAACCTAAATCAGGGGAAGTAGGCAATATATGGTAAGTACCTACCTACCTAGGTATTGTAATAAAAATTCAATATCACTGTTACCTCTTGCTTACTCGTGGGTAATAGGTAATATGGGAGTCATACAATTCCTATAGTTAAAACTATTTCCCCATATTAATAGGTAGGTAGGTATCCCCCGTATAAATAGTACCTACCTATTTCCAGGTATTATAGGTAATAGGTACCTCGTTCTCCCTATTAGTAGACCTCGGGAATAATAGAGGTAAAAAAAAAAAAAAAAAAAAAAAAAGAGAGGAGGAGAGATAAGGCAGGGAGCGAGGAAGAAAGCAAAAACAGCAGTATTTGACTCTAGAAACCAATTATATATCGGATCAGAAAGAAAAAAAAAAAAAAAAAAAAAAAAAAAAAAAACAGAAACGCAAAGTAGTAATTAAATATTTTAGTAGAAAGTAGGCAAAATACGAGTAGGTAGATAACCTATACGAAGTTACGAACCTAGGTATTAGTTATACCTACTTAGGGGAACGTTGCCGATTTGGGTACCTCTTCATAATGTGTACCCCCCCCCCTCCTTTCGTCAGAAATTCTATTGAAATTTTGAGATTTTTGAGGTTATGTATAGATACACTTAGTGCATTGAAGATGCATAGATTAGTAGAGAGGGAGAGAGAGAGAGAGAGAGAGAGAGAGAGAGAGAGAGAGAGAGAGAGAGAGAGAGAGAGAGAGAGAGAGGTATGAAATTTTACCCTCCATTTGACAAAATTAGGTAGGTACTTGGGAAGAAATGTCTCTGGACGGTATGGGCAATAGGGCAATACTAGTAGGTAAGTAGTTGCCTACTAACGGGGCCAAAGGACTGTTTAGCCTTATTCATACTTTAAAAATAAGCAATAGGTACTAATATCAGGCATGCATCAGGGTCGTATCCAGGATTTTGTCGAGCGGGGGGGCCGAGGGTCCAAACACCCAAACAGTGATGTAACGGGGTGTCGGGGTGTGGATGGCCCAAATTTCAGGAGTCTGGCTTACAGTATCAAAGTTCTGGGTTGAAAATGTTTAAATACAAATTCGCTAATTCTTCAAATAGTTTCTACTGACACACTGAAGAGCTTCGCTTTTTTCCTTCTTATTAATTTATTATTATTTGTTTTCTGTTTTTATTTCAAATGAATTTACAAAAGACGTTTTGTCAGTGGCGTGGCGTTGTTAACAACACGGGGGCTTCAACTCCAAGAATGACTGTAGGTACTGATTTACCGTCGCGTCTTGCTAATTACCGCCCTATTTATCGTCGCGTATTTTCTTTTCGGAAACGGAAATGGCGCCTCTACTACTCGTAAACACCGACAGCCTGATGTGTGTAGGTTATTTGTAGTTTTCTGTCCCTAGGACTCAAATCCTCAGACACCTTTTGGATCCTCATAAAGCCTTTAACCCTGTGACCCTGTCACCCCAAAGTTTTAATACTAGACTACCCTAAAAGAGTACCTATTAAAAATAAAGGTCTATGGAAAGGGTAGTTAGGTAGAAAGAGGGTAGAAAGAAAGATAGTGTAGTTGAATAGGTATCTTCAAATTTCGACTGGCGTTCTCTAAGGAGAAACCTCATCTCCACCACTTGGACGATTAAATTTTTCCATCAGTCCCTTCGTTTATTTTGATTTGAGAAAAATCATTACTGAAAAATAAAAACAGTAAAAATAAATAAAAGAAAATAATCATCGCGTACTTACAAAATAAACGACAGTAATACTTCATAATGATGTAAATTTGTAAAATATTTTCTTTACGAAAAATTAAATGTCAACAAAAAACAAGTTTCAAGGTGATAATGATGAGAATGGCTTCGATTTTTTTTTTTTTTTTTTTTTTTTTAAGGGGATTTTCTAGGGGAACTGTAACCCGATCCATATTAGATAGCTTTCCTCTATTATTTACAAACAAGAGGCAAAAGGTAAAATAACGAAAAATATACCTAATTTGACTTCAAATTCTCTACTTCAAGTTTTGCACAGCAATATGGAAACCATGTTGAGCTTTTCAAGAGGTTACAGGGTGGCTTAAACAAATAAACACCCTCTAGGAACAGTATTTTTTTTTTTTAACTGGGGGTTTAATATCACTCTATAAGTGCATAGTTGCAAAGCTCTTTAGTGACACGGGTTACTCGCCTCCTCAGATTAAAGCAGCCTGAGTTGGGCTGGGAAAAGTCAAAAGGGAAACTGTGTTAGGCACAAATCTAGCTCCTCGCTTAGTACCTACACTACGCTAAATTTCATGACTTAACTTGGACTCGAACCATCAACTTCCAGATTCAAAGCCCACCGTGCTACAAACGAAACCATTGAGGTGAAGGCACTAAAACTGATTGGTACACCCTGTAATATTTGAAGAGAATGATGATTGAGAAGCAACAGTGAGGAAACAAAAATACAGGGTGGAGAATAAGATAGGAGGAGAGTTCCCCCTCCGGCCTCTCCTGAAATGGAAGGGGAATTAAAGAGAGAGAGAGAGAGAGAGAGAGAGAGAGAGAGAGAAAGAGAAAGAGAAGGAATTAGGGACAGAGAGAAATTTAGATATGTATGTAGATAGAGAGAGAAACGAATGTAGAGGAGGAAGGAGGGAGGGAGAGAGAGCGCAAGCATTTTGTTTGTGAATTGTATGTTTGTTTCCATTCAATTTAACAAACAAACAAAACCATCTCAGAGAACATAGGAAAAAGAGAGAGAGAGAGAGAGAGAGGGAGAGAGAGAATGCTAAATACAAAATCAGAATATTGCATTCCGAAAAGTCAGGGTCGAACCCAGAACTCCTTGAACCCAAGAATGGTAAGTGAAGCTGTGAAGTAAATAAAGATGGAAAGAAAGGGAGAGAGAGAGAGAGAGAGAGAGAGAGAGAGAGAGAGAGAGAGAGAGAGAGAGAGAGAGAGAGAGGGAGAGGGAGAGGGAGAGAGGGGGGGTGAAAAAAAACGTAATAAACTTCACTTCATTCTTTGAGAAATCTCAGTGACTCCCTAAGAATCCCTGGGTCCCTGAATTACGTCCCTGCTGGTGTTTACCATTACCACATACCTACCTAGCAAGGTAGCAGGTACCTACTAATGTTCATATAAGTACCTACATATATAATGTTCATGTAGGTACCTAATGTTCATGTTCTTATAATATCTAATACAGGGGTTTCCAATGTGTGTGTGCGGGCCACATGCTACATTGGGAGGTACTTCGCGGGTCACATATGTACATATAGGGGAGAATCGTAGGAACCCTCCTCCCCCCCAACTTTTCAGAAATGTAGTCTGATATGAATTTGAGCGCCGCAGGCGAAAAATTTTCAAAAAATATTCACCTATTTGTGGCTGAACACTGCTTTTTTTGTACATTTAAGCGTGTTTGTGATGCAAATCCCAAAAAGCTTCGCGGGCCACTTGTGGCCCGCGGGCCGCTAGTTGGAAACCCCTGATATAATACCTAGTTACCTAACTTACCTCTATGTACCTATACCTACCTTGTTTATCATATTTCAAAATGGAGAGAGAGGGCAAACCTATTGAAAAATGTTAAAAATAGGAGATTTTCGCCTGCCTATTTTCTACTCAGTTAGCCAACATTGTGTTAACCCATTATATGCTCACTGAAAGAAGAAGAGACCAAGTGAAGAGGCCAAGACCAAGTAGAGATGGTTAGGGTCTTCATTCTTTCTTCGCTTTCGGGCCGTCACCTACAGTTCCCTCTATCAAATCTAGAAAAAGCTCTGAGTAGCTGTCTAACAATTTTCTTTCGGCAATTGAAGGGGTCTTTTTTTTTCATCCGAAATCCAATTTTACAGCTATTGCATTAGGTATTTTTGACCACAGAAATTGAACTTGGGATTTTCATCTTCCGTTGAAAATGACTGACACAGAGCCTATTAAAATCATATAAAACCATCCAATGTAATCCATCACCTATGTATCTGACTACCTCCCTACTTACCTACCTAATATGGGGATGAAAGATAATAATAATAGTGCTTATTTATACTACTCGCATAGGACTGAAAAGTCCCTTTACTCCAGCAGTAGGCTACTACTATTATTGTGGTCAAATTCTCAAATTATATTGAGGATAAAATTCCATACCTCGGCTGGGATTGAACCCACGCCCTCCTGTTTACCAGGAAAAGAAGAGAATTAAGTAAATTTTGGGAGAGAGAAATTTTGGGAGAGCAGAAAGTAGATTGGTAGAGAGGAAACTGAAAGAACTTTTCGTATTTCACTTGAATGAACAGAAATACCTAGGTATCGAAGAAAAACACGAAAGTAGGTAACAGAAATTTTCGAAAACATTAAGTTAAACATATTCTTCTACCTCAGCTGAGCTCTCTGCTTGTAATTTGGGAAACATGAAATTCCCGAGGTAAAGAGGTAGGTATAAGCAAACAATATTACCTACCTACTTATACATAAATAGGTAAATATTTATGTATTTACCTATACTTACCTACATAGGTATAATAAACCTACTGGAGAATATTAGTCTCTACCTACCTAGCCGGCTAGCTCGTACTCTTATTATAAGAACCACTTACCTATTTACTCGTGTGGAAGAGGTCTTTATCGAATTACCTACTCGCAAATCAGGGAGAGGTTTCGTTTTGTAGGGCGCCTTATTTCACCAAATATTATGTAGTCCTCTCATTTTTTTACTCAACGCGCAGAAAAAACTCACCTAGTAAGTAGTATACCTGTATACCTACCCTACCAACTGTTTTTCAAGAGATAGTTTTTGCTTGGTCAACATTCAAAGTTTCCAATTTTTCCAAAATTTAGGTAGGTACCTATATATATGAGTATTTTATATACCTACATATGTACATATATTACCTAGATGTATATTTCTATCTCTCTCTCTCTCTCTCTCTCTCTCTCTCTCTCTCTCTCTCTCTCTCTCTCTCTCTCGACCTTTTATAGTTATTTTTTCGGAGTTGTACCTCGGATTTGGATTTTTTCCAACTTTTTACACAGGAATCGACCATTTATTTTTAATTCTTACCCATTTGCAACTGCTCCATTGCCTCTATCAAACTTCTTGAACATAAAGTCCTATCAAACAAAAGTAACAAGTACTAAACAGCTAAATACTGATGGGCAGGCTAAGTACTAAATATGTAGTGATGGGCAGGCTAAGTACTAAATATGTAGTGATGGGCAGGCTAAGTACTAAATATGTTTTCTTCCTGTCCTTATCTTCCTGTCTCCAGCTAAAACGGCTGGTTTTCTCATACCCTATCTTCCTTCTATCTTCCATTTCGGGACGATAATACCAGCAGTTAAAATGGAACAGTTGCGCTCACTTGGGTGATGTTTCAAAGTCATAGAGCAGGAAAAATGAGGACCAACGGAATTTTTCTTTTTCTTCACGACTTTTCCCGAGATAAATTGATTTAAAAAACTTTGACGTCACGGCAGACGCTCCCGTAGGCGATGACGTCATAATTCATGACTTCCGCTTCGTTTGTTTGTGCGCAAGCGTTTCTGCGCATTTTGCTAAGTACTAGATATGTAGTGATGGGCAGGCTAAGTACTAAATATGTAGTGATGGGCAGGCTAAGTACTAAAGATGCAGTGATGGGCAGGCTAAGTACTAAATATGCAGTGATGGGCAGGCTAAGTACTAAATATGTAGTGATGGGCAGGCTAAGTACTAAATATGTAGTGATGGGCAGGCTAAGTACTAAATATGTAGTGATGGGCAGGCTACGTACTAAATATATAGTGATGGGCAGGCTACTAACGGCCGGCCGACGCAAACATAAAAAAGCAATGGAAACTTGGAATTAGAGAAAAAGATATAAATAGAAATACTTGGAACAGAAATCAGACAGAGAGAGAGAGAGAGGAAGAGAGAGAGGGAGAAAGAAAGAGAGAGAGAGAGAGAGAGAGAGAGAGAGAGAGAGGGAGAGAGGGAGAAAGAGAGAGAGAGAGAGAGAGATTTCGCGAAAATCTAAACCGATCCTGAGATATCAATTTTTGATCGCTAAAATATCCACCATAAGAAATACACAGATTGCAGAGACTGCGCGAGAGAAATGTTCCGCTCTCGACAGTCTCGACCAACATTTTGAGTTTCGTTTATGTTTTTAGTTTGATAACTATACAGCTAATAGGGAGCGCGCAGCGCGACCGTATTTTTTATTATTTTCTACAAGTTCGGCCATGCCTTTTCTACAAGTTTGGCCATTGCTCGGGATGAACTAGCGGGATTCCGGAGCGAAGCGACGGAATTCAGCTAGTGATACCATATTCTAACGACATAGCAAATTTACTGTGCTGGTCTTCTCCCGGTTTTATTTTTATGTCCCACGTCCCCCCAGCTAGACAGATTAAGTGACTTACTCCAATTTAGGATGCACTTTTGGGATTTAAAGGGTTATTTTTTTTTTCTTCTTCTTCTTCTTCTTCATGTTGGCAAATTTCTTCGATTTTAATGAACATTTGTTGATCGTTATTTGATTAGAAACTAGTGCAATTCTCTGAACAATAAGCAATTAAAATAGCAATAGGTGATAAAATCATAATGAAAAACTAATTAATCTCGATTCACAATCACACTGCTCACCTTATTCCTCATTTGCTCACGGTTCAGCACATTGCGCAGCACATGGCACAACTCACGACTCAGCACATTGCACATAATCAAAAATCTACGCTTGTAGCCTTACCTACTACTTCGGATCTTTGGCCGGCACTTGAAGGACTTAAACAACCCCCCACTACGATTGAAGATTGAAGAAGAGGAATCGTGGAAATAACATAGATATGTATGTGTTATTTTGTATATATATATTATTTTGTTCTTATTTTTATTATCATTATTATTCTTATTATTTTCTTTTTATTTTTATTAATATTTTTACCAAGTCACTTGTTAGTTTGTACTGTAATTCCTCTATTTTGACCATTTTGTAATTTGTAAAAATAAATGTCATACGATAAATAAATAAATAAATAAATAAAAAGTCTTATATCACCATTATCTAGCAATAATAATAGTAAAAAAAACATTGTAAATTCATTTATTATTATGTCCAAGTCTGTTGGAGTTAGTTCAATTTTCAATTAGTCACAAACATGTTATTTATTTGACATTGAAATTACCTCCTAGACATAAATTATGGTCACATTTGTCTCCTTCAGAGAATATGGGAAAATCCCTAGGTAAGAACCCTTCGGAGATTGGGACGAATAGTAAAAAGCCCTCCTTTTGACTTTACAAAAGTTCCTTTTCGCAGACAAGTAAAAAAAAAAAAAAATGCTCACCCAAAAGCGTCGCCATTTCTGAAGCCATCAGAAAATCTCAGAGGAAGCACTGTGCAATCCTCTCTTCACCTCATTCTCGCTGCACCTAGGTAACTATAGTACTTGAAACATCATTAACGACTTCTTAGAGAAGGAAAATACTTCCCCCTCAACCGCGCTCCCTTATTCCCTCCTATCGCTCCCTCCTCGCATTAAGCCAATCAAAAACAAACGCTGCTCAGTCGAAAGTGCTCATTACTGGCAGCTTAAATTTCATCAGGAATTATCACGAAGAAAAGCAACAAAGTAGCAAAAGAGCATCAAAACAGCAACCTTTTGTAGACTGCACAAAGAAGGCAGCATTTTCCTTTTGCAATAAAGACGATGCTGATTTGAGGACATAGACACGAAATACAGGTGTGCTCGCGACCAGGGCGCCAGGGCCGTATTTAGACCCCGCGCCCCGCCCCTCCATGGAGCTTCATTTTTCTCCTTTACAGTAGGCGAGACTCCGAAAATTTAGAGCATCTAGATACGGCCCTGCTCGCGACAATCGTGCACCGCGTAAACAGCAACGAAAACGAAAAGCCCTTCCGTTGTGTGAAATTTCCCCCTAGAGGGCGTTGTGTGAGGAATCGTATCCTGAGACGGTCACACCTGGGAAACTCACCCTAAGGTGCCTTGTCTTGAACCTTTCGTAAAGAAAAACGTTCAGAGATGTCAATGTTCTACGTCTTTGCCATTTGCCTCTTTAATGAGCAATAACATTAATTGATTTGTACCAATTAGTAAAATATTAATGACTACTGATTTCCGAATCAAAAGGAGAGAGAGAGAGAGAAGGAGAGGACGAAAGAGGATTTTCTTTAAGAAGCTTTCTATGTCCTCTTGAAAGACATCTTCAGATCTTTTACCTTTATGCTTTCTATTACCGGAACAGCCTCCGTGGCTGATTGGTTATCAACTTATCACACTAGGCTCCCTCTCCGAAGGTCCCGGGTTCAATTCCCGGAGTTATCAAAGTTTTCTTCTTTTCTTTTCTAAAACACCTGGTTCAAAAATGGTGTAAAAATATTGAGGGGAAAAAAGTTACATTAAACATTTATCGCCAAAAACATGCATTTTCAGCATAAACTGATCCTTCTTTTTTTTACTCACAGGGTATGTTGGTCAGTTTTTAGTGCCAAAACACGTTTTCTGACCCTGTGCTTGGCGTTCTAGGTGCACTCAACCACCGACTGGGGCCCCAAATCAGCCCCACACACTAGATTTCCACACACATTCCATACTCTGAAATTGCATTGGAATTGAAGAAATGCAGTTCCCATTCCACTCTTTCCCAAACAATAATGAGGCACCTAGGCCAAATACGGAGAAGGGAAATATGAACAATAGGCACAAATCAAATATCTCTGTGTGTGGTTTTGTACCTACTAATTCATCAAATATCTCTGTATAGTTCTCTAATAAATCTAACAATACATCAAATATCTCTGTTCTCTTCTAATTCATCGAATATCTCTGTACCATTTCCATCCTTGTACGATTTCCGGCCGAAATTCCAGCGAAATTGGGCGATATCGGTTATCGGAAGCTAACCGAAGTATGCGAGGCTTTGAAAATCCCCCCATAAGATCTGGGGGCTGGGGACCCCTGAAAGGTGGCCGCTATTGTCTCTATTGTGTGCTACCCGTGGTAAGAGAAATAAACGATGGAAAGCACAAAACAGTGATGGCAATCTGATAGCTAGAAGTGGAGGACAAATTCAATTGAACTTAAATTTATTGCCTACCTGTTTTTCAATAATTGAATGAAACGGAAAAGATCAAAGCGGATTCCAAATCTCACAGTTAGCACGCAAATACCTGCCTACATTTCATGGAAATCCTGAATAATAGTATTATGAAGGTAAGAACTCTACACTTCGCCAAAACAGACAAAAGGACCCCAAAAAATGGGAACTCAAAAGGTTCAAGGCATAAAAGAATACTCCTAGCTCCTAAAATGAGGAAAAATATTGAGTAAGCACTGTGCGTTGACACAAGTCACGCCACGAACATTTCGAACACGGAGAAAAAGAATTCGAGTGCTTCCTCACAAATTTCACACACCAGGGGAGAGCTAAAGTTTTTCAAAGTAGAAAGAATGGGGGAGCGGGGTACTTGTTGATCTATTTGTACATTTTCCCGTAATATATTCAGGCGATGTGAACAAGTCAAAAGGGTGAAGAAACATTAGGGAATAGGAAGGAGGGATTGAGTGGGGGAGGATTGTGTAAGGGTAGGGAGAGGACGAAGAGGTAAAGTTGGGGGTGAATTGAGCAGTGGAGGGTTTTGAGTATGCAACAGGCAAATACACCAGCAACAGGCGGATTATTCCTCGATGTTTTTTACTCGACTGTGTAGGACTATAAGCTTTCTTACACTTTTTTATTGAACCTACCCAACTATCCATGGTTTTTAGACTTTTTAGCCTGGTATTTTAGGAAATGTTAGTCAAAATGTGAGCCTTCTCAGAGGTTGACAGAGTCTAACATGAATCTGATGTTGACACGAGCTTATTAGCGTATTTCAACATGAAGTTGTTTTCTTATTGAAATGAATTATTGATTTCAAAGTGATACAAAACGCAAAAAAAAAAAAAAAAAAAAAAAAAAAAATATAGATAGAGGGGAGACTCTATTAGAGAGAGAGAGAGAGAGAGAGAGAAAGAGGGAGAGAGAGAGAGCAAAATCAATCTAAATCAGAGAAATGGTAAGTGGTCCATAGTGTGTAAGACTAAGCCATACAATATGTTTTTTACTTTCTATTACCTACTTACTTTTTTTTTCGTTCTTAATTTCTTTTTAGAGAAAGTGATGTGATGTTCAAGTAAAGAACTTTGATGCTCGCTTTTTATTTTTCTGTCAAATCTTTTGACTTTAAGACCCAATAATAAAAGATTTACATACAACTGATGATGTATTACTGACAACTGAAGAAGAAATATAAGTAGAAGACAGAGGGAAAGGTATTTGTACAGGGTAAGCAAATCGTCTCGTCTGTAGAAAGCCTCCTTGTAACGTTATCTAAAAAAAAAAAAAAAAAAAAAAAAAAAACACTACTACCCAGTGTAACCGCAGTCTTAGGCACAAAAAGAGTTATATAGGTAGGTACCTAGTTTATTATTTTCTTGCATTTCATTATAAACAGAGGTAGCTTTTTGGAGGTTTTCTCAAGATTTCTCAATATTTTACCAATTACAAAATTCGAGGAAAACCCTCAAATTACGTAATTTACGATTTGAGGCAAAAGTAACCCCAGATAAGCATTATTAAAAAAGTCTACGACTCCTCAGATTCTCAATTTAATTAGGCTCATGGAGGAAAGATTTTTCACCACAAAGTTGATACTCACCGCAAAGTTAAAACACCACAAAGTTTTGGTTTGGGCTTACGAGACACTGCACAAGATCTTTTCCCGGAACAGGTAACTAATTAGGACTGGCTCAGTGAACTGTAGAAGTGTAGAGCTCAATGAGGAAAACGGCCCCAAAACTGCAGTTGGAATTAGGGGTTATATGAAACCTGTGTTTTCGGGGACAATTCGGTTAGGGGATAACATGCAAACACTTTTACAAATTATCAACTTTCTGAGGATTTACAATAATTTTATTGTTATCAAACAGTACTTTCTTTGAACATATTTTTACATTTCTTACAAAATGGCCGCAATAAATCTATGTATAAAATAGTACCATACCCGCAAGCTACGGTAGAGTTCAATATTGGATCAAAAATAAAGTAGTAAAAAGTATATGTACTTTTTACTTTCCTTATCCTATAGGAAGGAAAGTAATGTAATCGGGTCAAATTTTCGATGGTCAGATTTTAGTGCCGAACACGTTCATTATTTTGATCCGTTCAACCTTTGTCGTCTCGTGTCGATAATAAGCGTAACCCCGCGCCATTTTGTTTTTCGGGGACATTTAAAAAATAAGCGGAATTTGTTTATTTGTTTGTGATGTTTGCTGAATCTTATCGACATTCTAATAATGTTCTTTTTCTTCTTTAGATGACATACTGAGACAGAACAATGAAAAGGAGAAGAAAGAGAGAGAGGGGGGAGAGAAAGAGAGAGAGAGAGGAAGAGAGAAAGAGAGAGAGAGAGTGGAGAGAAAGAGAGAGAGATAGAGGGGAGAGAGAAAGAGAGAGAGATAGAGGGGAGAGAGAAAAAGAGATAGAGATAAAGAGAGAAAGAGAGAGAGAGAGAGAGAGAGAGAGAGAGAGAGAGAGAGAGAGAGAGAGAGAGAGAGAGAGAGAGACCTCTAGTATGAAATATGTATACAGAAACTTTGTATGTTCTAGGGTAGATAAATAGATAAATGGATAGGTATACCTCTTAGATACCTTATAAAGGCATGTATCTGGTAGAAACTATACTAGATAATTACCTACCTATGTTTGTTGTATGTTTATTTTCAAGGTATCTACTACATAGTTTCCTTTTTGTCGGAAAGTGAATCTTGTATATACTACAGACAGAAGATACAGTATAATTATCTTATAAATAAATAACTACATGTTGTGTTAAAGTATTTCTATGTAGGTATTTAAAATAATGTACATACATATATATAAAATATCAATAGTTCACTATCTACAGGACTGAAGTGTTTTACCCAAAAAGGGAAAACTAGGGCCTAAATATTGATTTTTTTCGAATAAAACAGCCTTAATGTGTTTGTGTATGTATATTTTCTATTCAAAAATGCTAGAAGGATTTTCAAAAACTCGAGTACTATACATACCTACCTTGTTTTTATTATTATTATTATTATTATTATTTTATTTGTAACAATAATTGATATAGGTATACATGACAAGAAGGTAATAAACATCTTATAAAATATTACAAATATATAGTAATTCGTAACAAACACATTCGTAATCTCCAAATAAAGCTAGGTGCTAGTAGCCAAGGCTCTTCTTGAATATAACCGTTCAATTATTTATCCTTCAATTTAGGTGTAAGCTCCATAATTACCTATCTGTACGCGATATACGCGATAATTACTTATGTGATGAACTGATGATGTATAGGTAAGGTGGTAAGGTACATAGATCTTTTGTGACAAAGCCATGTAGTAGATATTATGTATATAAATATTGTATCTTAGAGAATTTTCAAGGCGCAAAGGTTCTGTAAGTTTGTAATTTGTCACATCAAAGACAAAATGTTACAATGTTTTAATAATTAGGTTTATACCGAGTTGAACTTTGGATACAAGTTATTGCCTAAGGTACGTATAACTATAGGTTATTTTAACTATAGGTACCTATAACAAGGTTCACAGCAGTTTTCCCCTTCTGGCCTTCGCCCCGAAATCGAAAAGAGGAAAGAAGACAGTGGTAACGCGCTTGCTTGCCATGCAGAAGGTCCCGAGTTCGAATCCCACCATCGACAAAAATTTGTACTCGTTTTTCGATTGCAAGTTTCTTATGGAGATCCTACCAAATTTCAGCTTTCTAGGTGTTGTGGTTCTCGAGATCTCGAGATAGAGCGATCAGTGTGTGAACTATGAAATGTGAACTGTGAAATGTGAATGAGTGAATGGATCTTGTTCTTATAATATAAGATTACATAATTACCTATGTTGCATTTTCAATGATTTTCCAGTGATAGGTATACCTATATTTTTCAAAAATTTCATCCTTGTTTATTTATTTATTTTATTTAAGTTTCAAAATCAATCTGATGTCCCGAATTTTTCGCACTTGAGTATAGGTTTGTTATTTTGAACATTTATGGCTGATGTGACCACACATAGTCGACGCCTGACGTCGACTGAAACCGTCCGCACTACCTCGACAACATAGATTCACCTTGTCGATCGACATCAATCGACGTGGTCGACTATGTGTGGACACGCTTTAGCATGTTATTTTTCAACGTAATGACTCTTGTTATTTTCAATGTTATTATTGTGAGATTATGACCCATGTTATTTTCAATGTTGTTATCATGACCCTTGTTATTTTCAAAGTTGTATTATTACCTATTACCTTACCCTTGTTATTTTCACCGTTGATATGACCCTTGTTCTTTTCAACGTTTTTATATTATGACCCTTGTTATTTTCAAGTTATTATTATGATCCTTGTTATTTTCAAAGTCATCATTATGACCCTTGTTAATTTGTTATGTTCACCATCCGTACATTCTCCATATTCGTGGAAAAGTTATTACGGCTAATCTAATCAAATCCTAGTTAGGGTATTCAATTAGAGATTGTTTTGTGTTCACTGTTTTGTGTTCATATTGAGAAGCCTCTCATATTATGTGAGTAGCGGAGTGAGTAGCCACTCAACTGTCCAGTGAGGTCTCTTCATTAAAGTGCATTTATTTTATGTAGGTAGGTATGTATACTTATATAGGGTGCACCAGAAAAACACTGACGACGGCTCAGGGTCGATATTTCGAAGGAAAAAAAAGCTATAGGTACCTACTTAGAGAAAATAGGTTTATCCTATAAAGTCCTAACTTAGGGACCATGTTTTTAATAGAAATAAACAAGGAAAGAGAGAGAAAGAGAAGAGGAGACGAATTAAAAACATGGATAATATAACATAAAACACATGATGATCACAAAGAAGCAAAAACAAGTGGGTGGGGAAGTAGGTAGAGGGAAAAGAGAGAATGAGGATAAAGGAGAGGACGAGAGAATAACGCGAAGGAGAGATTCTAAGAATTTACAGAGGAGAAAAAAATACCGGTGATGATGAAGAAGAAGGGCAATAAAAAGTAGAAGAATTGAAGGGATATAATAGGAGGAATCGGGGAGGATTGAGAGAAAAGAAAAGGAGGGAAGTTGGGAGGGAAAAAATGACAGGAAGGAGGGGAGAAAAGGAGAAAGGGAAGGAGGAGAAAGTAGAGTAGGAGAGAGTATAGAAGAGGGGAGGACGAAGAAGAATTGAAGGGGAAGAAGAGGAAGAAGAAAGGAAGGAAAGGGTGCGACAAAACTGGATGCAAGAAGACAATATTAAGACTAATTGGCAATTATAGCCATGGATCTCCTGCCCCGTCGTCCCTCGTGAGTTTTTCCAATCCGATAATATGAAGCTTGTTGTCATTGCTGGGTGCACTCAGTCACGGAGGGTGCGATATAGTGCCAGACGGAATACATGGGTATAGTTCGGCTTGCACACCCGAGGTACCGGGTTAGACTCCCGGTGGGATCGAAGTTTTTTACTTTCCTTATCCTATAGGAAGGAAAATAATGTAATCGGGTCAGTTTTTTTGTGACAAAACACGTTTTGAGGTCCCCAGAGCCTAAATACAAAGTTTCAGCCATTGGTCCGTGTGTGTGTCTGTCTGTAAACAAAATATCTCGAGAATGGTAAGAGCTAGAGACTTGAAATTTGGTACGTAGCTATCAAAGTGTCAAATATGACAAGGATGCGACACGAAACTTTTGGTTATAAGATCGGTGCAACGGTTAGCGACATTTTACAGCTTTTTGGCGGTTTTCGGTGTAATTAAACAATATCTCGGGAACGGTATAAGCTAGAGACTTGAAATTGGGTATGTAGTTCACAAATGTGACAAGGATGCAACATAAAACTTGGTTGAGATGGTTGCTGCGCTTGGCGGTATTTTGACCGCTTTTGGACAGATTTCGACCGTTTTTTGGCGGTTTTCTTATTACTATAAATACCTACCTACCAAGTAATTTGGCAGCATAATGAGGAAAATATTTAATCAAATCAGTTTAGGAAGAAAAAAGAAGAGGAAGAAGAAAAAGAAAACGAAAAAGCAGAGGAGGAGGAGAAAAATGAGTTTAATCCATAGTAGGTACCTACATTACGGGAGAAGAAATTTAGAGAGAGAGAGAGAGAGAGAGAGAGAGAGAGAGAGAGAAAGAGAAAAAGAGAGAGAGAGAAAAAGAGAGAGAGAGAACGAGAGGGAGAGAGAAAGAAAGAGAGAGAGAGAAAGAGAGGGAGAGAGAAAGAGAGAGAGAAGGTTGGGGGAAAAATAAGTTTTTAATAAAGATGAGAGAGAAAAGTAAAAAAAAAGATAAACTAAATAAATATGTAATTTATAAGGACAGGGGAAGCAAGAAGAAGACGAAGAAGAAGAAGAAGAAGAACAAGAAGAAGAAGAAGAAGAAGAAGAAGAAGAAGAAGAAGAAGAAGAAGAAATATGGGGGAGAGTAAGGAATGAACTTGATTTTGAGATGAGAAGATAATGAAAGAAAGATTAGTCGGAAAGAAAAAAAATGAAATAAAAAAATAAAGAAGCAAGCTACAGAAGAAATGAGAGGAAAACGAAATTTTAAAGGGGAGGGTTTTCTTCTTTTGCTTCTTCTTCTTCGTTCTTCTTCTTATTTTTCTACTTTTAAAGCCCATGTCATATTCTTCGCAGGAGATGGTTGGTGTTTATTTTTTGTAGCTACAACGAAATTCTCAGACTTACAGAGTCCTCCATCTGTCCATCAATACATTTAGGTATGTACCTACCAATAAAAATAAAAAGTAAACCAATTGAGTAAAGTGTAAAGTTATTGCAGAAACAGGCCACTAGTTATTTTGTCAGCGACAGCTCTTCAAATTCACAAGTAACTATGAAGTTCAGTGTATCTGTACATAGTTACTTATGCAATAGATATCTATGTATATGTAAGGTAGGTACTTATACTTATAATGTTCTACAATAAGTATACAAAACCAGAAAGTTATACAATTGGCTAAAAGCAAAGTTCACAAGTGGTGGGCTTGAAGAATATTTGAAACACCTTCGAGTTTACAGCACCTTACCTATCTTTTGAAATAAATGTCTGCCTAAATGCCTTTCCTTTCAAACAAATGTCAGTGACAGATCACCACAACATTCAAGTTATTTTATTTATTTATTTATTTTCTTGAAAAAAAAGTTCAATTTAAGTCTAGGTTGGATTGCCCCTAAAAAAAAAAAAAAAAAAAAAAAAAAAAAAAAAAAAAAAAAATATGCATTTGGGAAAACATTTAGCATGAAAGGTCGATTCCTAATTTAAAAGTCCTCGAAAATCCAAATCTGAAGTCAAAACAGCAAAAAAATATTTTAAAAGGTTGAAAAATCAATTTTTATTTCACGTTCCAAGGAAAAATGTAAAACAGTTGCCTCTGATTCTTAAAAAAATGCTTATTTTGCCATATTTTGAAAAAATAAATGCCATATTCTGAACTTCTCTGGTAATTAGGTAGGTAATACCTATATACCTAGATATAAATAAAACATAGCTAATTTATCATGATTAAAATTTAATGAATGCTCAACTCACAGGCCAAAGGGTACCTATAACGTAAATTCAATGGGCTTCTAGGCTTCTACTGCCTACTTATCTGGATAATATATAGGATGAACTTGAAAGTTTGGGTCAGTGCTTCAAATTTTACTAAAACTCTTGACCAATCAATTTTACCTGGGTTATCAGTTTGTAAAATGTTCAACAAGTAATTATTTGGTATAGGTACCTAACCTAATATACATAGGTGGGTATTATAACTTACTAGCTGAATTCCGTCGCTTCGCTCCGGAATCCCGCTAGTTCATCCCGAGGCATGGCCAAACTTGTGGAAAAGGCATGGTAACTTATTATGTTTTCATTCAATTATTTAATCAACTTTTGTTTATTATGTACATCATCCAACCATTTCCGTATTCTATTTCTTATAAATTTAATGTCTTGTAATGCTTTGCACCCAAAAGACCCCCTTCCCCTGCCCACTCGGACTTGAGTTTTATTTTTTTGTTTAATATGATTACTATTTTTATTATTTATCAACCTAATTTATTTACTTTTTGTAAAGCACGATTACCTACTTGCATAAGGACGAAGAATACAAATAGGAAATACAGTGTTGTCGAATCGTGCACTTGCATTTTAATCGCCACGCCATCGCCATTAGGAAATGGTAAACGCCTTAGTGGTCTTTCCATTCTCCATGTTCCTAAAAGAAGAAGAGGAGGAGGAGGTGGAAGAAGAAGAAGTTCCATTATTGAAATAAATAAATGAATACCTAAGGAAGGGGCAAAAATCCTTGTTCTCCAAAAAGTAAATACCATTAGGCAAGAAATACCATGAATACCTAAGGAAGGGGCAAAAATCCTTGTTCTCCAAAAAGTAAATACCATTAGGCAAGAAAGAAAGCTATAGATAAAGAAAGTAGGTATCTTACTGTAAAAAATCTGGTGTGAACATCACACGACTTTCTATTACATTTGCAGAATACATACGTATTTGAAAATAATAATAATAATATAATAAAATAAGATTTTTCCAAGTCTCAAGCCGCCTATATGGCAGCCGATTTTTGGTCGAAAATTTTTATCTCAAAATACTCCCCATGTAATAAGGGATCATTTAAAAGTGTCCGAAAATTAATACCCCATCAGATATGCTTATTGTTTTCTGATAACAGTAAAGGTACCATATCATTATTTTCTGTTTAGTCACTGGATGTATCATTATTTTATGTTTAGTCACTGGATGAATCATTATTTTCTGTTTAGTCACTGGATGTATCATTATTTTATGTTTAGTCACTGGATATATCATTATTTTATGTTTAGTCACTGGATGTATCATTATTTTATGTTTAGTCACTGGATATATCATTATTTTATGTTTAGTCACTGGATGTATCATTATTTTATGTTTAGTCACTGGATGTATGTATCATTATTTTATGTTTAGTCACTGGATGTATCGTTATTTTATGTTTAGTCACTGGATGTATCATTATTTTATGTTTAGTCACTGGATGTATCATTATTTTATGTTTAGTCACTGGATGTATCACGTTTTGAGGTCCCTAGAGCCTAAATCCAAAGTTTTAGCCATTGGTCCGTGTGTGTGTCTGTCTGTGTGTCCGTGTGTCTGTCTGTAAACAAAATATCTCGAGAACGGTAAAAGCTAGAGACTTGAAATTTGGTATGTAGATGTCAAATGTGACAAGGATGCAACACAAAACTTTTGGTTGGGATCAGTGCAACGGTTGGCGGCATTTTACCGCTTTTTGGCGGTTTTTAGTGTAATTTAACAATATCTCGGGGACGGTATATGAGCTAGAGACTTGAAATTTGGTATGTAGTTCACTAATGTGACAAGGATGCAATACGTTTGGTTGAGATAGGTGCTGCGGTTGGCGCTATTTTAACCGCTTTTGGACAGATTTGACCCTTTTTTTTGGCGGTTTTCAGCTATAGCGACAAAACGGTTAGAGATATTGTAAAAGTTAGGGTAAAAGAACACTCAATGACCGTTTTTTGGCGGTTTTCAGCTATAGCGACAAAACGGTTAGAGATATTGTAAAAGTTAGGGTAAAAGAACACTCAATACAGATTTCGACCGTTTTTTGCGGTTTTCAGCTATAGCGACAAAACGGTTAGAGATATTGTAAAAGTTAGGGTAAAAGAACACTCAAATAAGCATCATGGCGGCTTTCAGCTATAGCGACAAAACGGTTAGAGATATTGTAAAAGTTAGGGTAAAAGAACACTCAAATAAGCATCATTCAATGTGTTCACACCAGATTTTTTTCCTTCAGAAAGGGATCAGAAAACTTGAAGTTGTTCAATTTTCTCTTTTTGTTCTGGAACAAGATCAAGGTATGAAAAGAAACAAACGGAAAATACATCCTTTCGCTCCATGTAAACTTTTGCTGTAGCCTGAAGAAATCCAAGATGGCGTGCCACTGGAATAGGTTCCGTTTCTGAAATTTCTCTAGAGCGAAATATGTACACCTTTAGACCTTTAGAGTCTCTACCACTTGCATAGGTTTAGTTTTGCAGGCTACTATATACGCAAAACTAAAAGTCGTGTTTTAATTGGACATCAATAAAGAGTAGACGCGCGATTTAGGTGCGGCGGGCCTTATAGTTCCCTTTTATTCAAAGTCCCATAAATGATCAAACAAATCGCTGGATTTTTTTCGCCCCGACGTAGCGAAAGGGGACGCAAGCTTCAGATTCAATTAACGGGAGTAAAAAATGCAATGACACGTAACGCTAACTCCAGTGTTAGACGTTCCCTATCGATACCGGTATCCGATATTATTACAGTAATGGAAAGCAAAAAAAAAAAAAAAAAAAAATGTTGCCATTTTTTTTTTAGTTCTACCCAATGTTTTCATGTTCTGGTGGCAAAAAAACTGTTGCCATTTATTTTCTAGTTCTACCCAATGTTTTCATGTTCTGGTCGACTCGACGGCTTCAAAGAATATAGACATGCGAGATGGTTACCCATTTTTTCCTGTAGGGAATGTACTACATATGTACGAAGCTATGAAGTATATATATTCTATAGGTACATGGGTAGGTACCTATATATAATTTTTCTACCCTCCCTCATGCACATACGAAGAAAGGAGGAGGAGGATGAAGAAGAAGAAGAGGAGGAGGAGGAGGAAGAGGGAGGAGACTAAGAAGAAGAATTTTATTTTTTAATTGTACCTAGATTTGATGGGTAGGTGGTACCTATTCAATTTCAATTTTTTTTTTTTTTTTTTTTTTTTTTTTTTTAATTATATCCCTGAAATCCAATATGGAAAACGGAGAAAGATACTTGAGAAAGAATCATTCGCTAAGGAAAAGATAAGGAAAGAAAGAAGGAAGAAAAACAATTCTCAATTCTTTATTCGAAGGAATCGTTTGAAGTGGACGCCAGAAATGTGGAGGACATGATGAAATAAAAAGTATAAAGGACAAGGTGAAGAAGAAGAAGAAGAAGAAGAAGAACAACAACAACAACAACAACAACAACAACAACAACAACAACAACAACAATATAAAGTGAGAAAGATAAAAAAAGAATACAGAGAAACGAAATTGTAATAAACAGAAAGAAATTTGAGTAACAAAGAAGATTTGAAGAGAGCAGATTGCAGAAGGTCGAAAGAGAGGAAAACACAAAAGAAAGAGATCAAGAAAGGTCAACATTCTTTGTTTTTGTTGTTTACCTATTATTATTATTATTTATGTAGGTAGGTACCTATTTATTTTTTCAATAATGCAGAACAACAAGCTTAGAAGGTAAAAATTGATGAAGATGGTAAAAAGAAGTAAGGAAAGTGCTGAAGAACGAACTCATAGAACAAAGAATGGAGGGAGGAAGAATAGAAAGATAATTTTGAACAATGCGGAAAAAAAACTTAGGTACCACAAAGAAGAGGGAACTGTAACAATTGAGGTCTTATCGTCCCGAAATCGAAGAAAAGTCAGGGTAGGACAAGATATAAGATAGCCAGCCGTTCCGAGAACGAACCTTGTCTGTTGAGGCTGAAATTCGCCGCGAGCGGGAATTAAACCTCTGCGACCTAACGCTTACAAGGAAGATACGCCACCCTCCAAGCTGACAAGGCTGGCTAAGCTTTTTTTTTCAAGTCAAAATAACCCAAATTCACATCAAAATAAGTAAGTAGGTACCTCCGCTAAAAATAAAATCGCCCACCCTTTGAAATCCTCTTTCAATTGTAAATAATTGTAATCCCTAAAAGTCTTTTCTCCTCTAGCAAAGGCGATCACCTGATGTAGAAGATTGGATAATTGGACTTACAATTGTAATAAGGGCCTATCTTATAATTGCAATAAGGGCCAACATCTTAAGTGAATTAAGGGCCAATCAAATTGCCCATTAGAGCAAAAATAATAATGTCAACAATTCAACAAACCCTTATGGCATTAAAAAAAAAAAAAATCCTTGTAAATTGTGTAAATAATAGGGTATATTTCCAATTTCATCCTCTTTCTCCTCTTCTTCCTCTTCTTCTTCTCCCCCCTCCTCGTCTTCTTCTTCTTCTTCTTCTTTCCCTCATTTTTTTCACTACACCTTTTCCCAATTTTATTTAGGGGTCAGCGACATCTTTTTTTTCCATAACAACAGGTCAACAAATCCCATGATTGTCAAATGAGCTCCAAATCTTCACCTCCAACAGATGAGCTTCACATCCAGTGACCCATCCACCTCCTCCTCCAAGCTGCTGATGCTGTGTAGATTTCCAAGCAGGTGAAAAAAGAGAAGATGGGAGAGGAAGAGAAGAAGAAGAAGAAGAAGAAGAAGAAAAAGAAAGAGTGGAAGAAGAAGAACGAAGAAGAAGAAAGAGAGGATCCTGATAAAAAGAGTGATATGTAAATTTAGAAATCACAGGCTAAATGTCAGACGTGTACTTAGGTATGAGAATGAGGGGGAGAAGAAGAAGAAGAAGAAGAGGAGGAGGAGGAGAGAAAAGTGTTGAAAGAGGAGAAAGGGGAAGAGAGTAGAAGGTAGAGAGGAGAGAAGGGGAAAAAGCAGGGCAAGGAGGAGAAGGTGTTTATTAAAAAATATGAAATTCCCCAAATTCTTTCCATTCTCACCCTTTATTATACTCCTCTCTCTCCCTATCTCTCTCTCTCTCTCTCTTTCTTTTTCTCTCTCTCACAAGTCTATTATTCCCATATTTCATATTTTCCAAAAACGTAAATAATAATAATAAACTGATGCGATGTCTAATAGGGTAGTTAAGGGTGGCAGTAGGGGGGAGGGGGGGGAGGAGGGGAGAAAGGAGAGGGGGAAAGCAGACAGACACCGAAGCGAATACAATAGTCCGTCCCTTATACCTTTTATTATTAGTAATAATAAAGGAAGGACGGACTAAAAAGTAAACATACTTTTACTTTAGGGACGTAGAAGGGAGAGAAATAATAATAATAAGCGGAATATAATTTAAATATTAATAATAAATAAAAAAATAACAATATAAAGGGAATTTAGATATATAAAAAAAAAGGAAAAAAAGGGGAAGAATTCAAAACGCGTATAAGCATGTGTATCGAAAAATGAAAGATTGAATGTCAAAGAAGAAGAAGATAAAAAAAAAAATCAGAGTAACATTCGGAAAATATTTGACGTAAAGCACAAAAGGAAAGGATAAGAAGGAGGAGGATAAAGAAGGAGAAGCTAAAGCTACCAGAGATATCTATACCTTTGTAAGAAAAGGTGCAGGACAGCAGAAGGAACAAGAGGTCAAGAAGAAGAATAAGAAGGAGAAGGAAAAAGAACTCAAAAGAAGAGGTCGAGGAGGAGAAGAAAGGAGAGCATCAAAGATCCCTACATGATGTGAAACAGGAGAAGAATAAGGAGAAAGAGGAAGGAGAAGGAGGAAAAGAAGAAAACAGGGAAGAGGTCAAAAAGGAAAAGAAAAAGAGAAAAGAGGGAACACATGAGATACCTTTGTGTCAATCGCCAATATCCAGAATCCCAAATGATGGATCAGGTGGCTTGTTCAGCACAATACTTCCACATTAGAAGTTGTATTTTCCTTTCGAAAACTGATCATTTCCCCTCTTCTGAAACTCTTTTCCCCTTTTTTTTTGGCGAGGTACCGTCTGTAGGTACTAAACTATAGGAAATCCGCCATCTTAAAGAGAGAGCATCATTTCCGTAAGGAGAATGCACCTCTAGGAAGGTCAATTTGAATATAAATTAGGTAAACATTGAAATGGATGGAAATAAAAGCAATGAAGGATACTTACTAGAGAAAAGAAGACTGCTAACTGAGATGCTGTAACACTGGCATACTATTTTTGATGGTGGTCCTTACCTGCAACGCAAAACAATACATTACCTACATTAAATAAAAAATAAATTAATATCTCGTAAATTGAATGAAATCGTTAACAAAATAATCAGAAATCCGGCCCGAAAGACCAAAATATTTTGTTGATGGTATTTTATCATATTACATGGATCGCCAATTTTTACCTTATTTATTTTTCAATAAATTGATATTTTAAAAGTAATCGAACTTTTGGCTCATACTGTGGTCATAGAATTTAGAGTAAAAATATGAAATATTGAGAGATTTCTCTCTTCTCTCTCTCTCTCTCTCTCTCTCTCTCTGATCTTTCTCCTATTTCTGTTTTCCCAGATTTTCTCTCTTCTTTTTTCTCTTAAAGCCTTTTGCTTTGAATGTTTTCTCCGTTTTTCTCTCTCTACATATTTGGGAAATATTTTAATATTTTTTTCTCTCTTGTCATTCCTGCTTCCAAGTCTTGATTCTTTTCTCCGCTTTGATGTTTTGATCGATGTTTCACAGATGTTGCTGCTAATAATGATGATTTGAAACTGTTTCGCAGCACTTATTTTGTAGCAATGAAAAATCTCCTATATTGGACTTGGATTAATTCGTCGTACCAGAACATCAAATTATGTCCCTCAAAATGTGGATGAAAAGGGAAACAATGTCCCAAATAGGTGAATATGTTCTAGTTAATAGCTTGCCTCGGTGGTGTAGTGGTCAAGGCGCTCGCCTGGTAAACAGGAGGGCGTGGGTTCAATCCCAGCCGAGGTATGGAATACCTACCTCGGTGGTGTAGTGGTCAAGGCGCTCGCCTGGTAAACAGGAGGGCGTGGGTTCAATCCCAGCCGAGGTATGGAATACCTACCTCGGTGGTGTAGTGGTCAAGGCGCTACCTACCTCGGTGGTGTAGTGGTCAAGGCGCTACCTACCTCGGTGGTGTAGTGGTCAAGGCGCTACCTACCTCGGTGGTGTAGTGGTCAAGGCGCTACCTACCTCGGTGGTGTAGTGGTCAAGGCGCTACCTACCTCGGTGGTGTAGTGGTCAAGGCGCTACCTACCTCGGTGGTGTAGTGGTCAAGGCGATGAAAATGAAGAATTTGACCTCTTTAGACCCCACCGTGATTCTATATCACACGTACGAATACTACAAGCATGAGAGAAGGTCTTTGTACTGCTCAGTAGGTATTTTTCTCGAAAGTCCAGGGCGATCTTTCATCTGCCATACTTTAAAAGCGGTAGGAATTTGAGGAATTCAAAATATTGCAAAATTGACGTACGAGTACCTTGTCGAAAATATTTCCAATTTTTCCCGTGAACATCAGGTAGGTACTTACTTTTAGTAGGTAGGTAAGTATTAACGATAAAACAAGCAGGGTCCGTCCCTCCGGGAATTTTTTAGGCCGAAGTGATTAGAGAAAATCAGTACCTATGTACCTACCTAATTTGTTTAATATTCAGTTTATTATTAGTCTTGATTTGATTTTTTGATTTTACTTTTATGTAGGTATTGATTTAAAATCAAGACTAGAGCCCGTTCTCCCTTTATTCCCAATATAATGTTCAAGTCACCCATCCATTTATTGGCCTTGCTCCGGCTCTGTGCTTGAAGTTCGGAGTGCACTCAGCCTCACGACAGTTGAGTCGCTACTTTAATCGAGTACCGACCAGTGGCGGCATTAACCAGTGTAAAATGATGATACCAATAAAAGAGAATTTTAGTAAATGAGGCACTTAGTAAGGTTGTGATACCCGCAAAAGTTGTGATACCCGCAAAAGTTGTGAAGAAGTTCCCCATCACAGAGAGAAGAAGCAGTACCAAATACATCTACTTTATTGTTTCATTACAAATTTTCATCAGTAAATGAGTTTCTTCAAATTAAATTGATCCCAAGGGCAAGGCAATGCCTAAACCCTTGACAAATGGAGTGTGCTTTTTTACTTAAGTTATATATAAAAATGGATACTTACGAGTTTATATATAACTTAAGTAAAAAAGTATTTACAAAGGATGTCAAAATTAAATAAATTAATTAATAATAAAATGGAGTGTGCCTAAAGGCATGTGATGTGTTCCAATCCACTCGACCCCAAAAGACCTTGTTTAGACTGCGGGAGTAAAAGGACTTTTTAGTCTCATTCTGGTACATAATAGGTACCTTTAAACAATAAACAGGGTAGGTATATTCTATTCTATTATATTTTTATTTATTTTATTTTTCAACAGTTTTAGTGGACCTTTAGTGGACCTTGAGCGGACACTGATGGATTGGTAGATTCGAGGCAGAGTCTCCAAACATACTAGTTTTTGGGTCCTCATTTGATACCGTTCACCGTGGGAACTTCGCCACTGGTTATTTATCTCTTTCCACTTCTTACTTCATGATAAAATATCATGTTAGGTATTGGCTCCTTTTTGCTTTCCTTATCCCCTATTACTTCCCCGCCTCTCCTTTTGTTACTTTCCCCTCCTTCCTGCATTACTTCCCCCCCCCTTTCCCTCTTTGTTACTTTCTCCTCCCCCTCCTCGTTCTCCTCATCCCCTCCTAATCATTTTTTGATAATAAATACCAAGTACCTACTTCTTATAACCTTTCCCATTCAGTGGAATGTCGTGAGTATTTCAAAGGTGTATAACCTTTCAACTTATAAACTCAATATACAAATAATAGGTACCTACCTATGCCAAAATGCTGCAATGCAGGTACAATAATCACTTAGGTAGGTATTTATTTTAGCCGTGTTTTCCTTTCCCAATTTCCCCCCTCGAGGTACACCTCTTTTCCCCTTTTTACTTTCCTTATCCTATAGGAAGGAAAGTAATGTAATCGGGTCAAAATTTCGATGGTCAGTTTTTAGTGCCAAAACACGTTTTGAGGTCCCTAGAGCCTAAATCCAAAGTTTCAGCCATTGGTCCGTGGGTGTGTCTGTGTGTCCGTGTGTCTGTCTGTGTGTCTGTCTGTAAACAAAATATCTCGAGAACCGTAAGAGCTAGAGACTTGAAATTTGGTATGTAGATGTCAAATATGACAAGGATGCGACACGAAACTTTTGGTTAAGACCGGCGCAACGCTTGGCGGCATTTTAGCGCTTTTTGGCGTTTTTCGGTGTAATTTAACAATATCTTGGGAACGGTATAAGCTAAAGTTCCGAACGGTATGAGCTAGAGACTTGAAATTTGGTATGTAGTTTACAAATGTGACAAAGATGCAACTTAAAACGTTTGGTTGAGATAGGTGCTGCTTAAAAGGGGGATGCGTCACTGGTTTTAACCTTTACTATACCCCCCCTCCCTTTCGTCCCTCCCTACCTCCTTAAGGTTTTACCCAGTACAGTGATTCCAATAACAACATTAAGCTTCAGTGGAGAAAATACAAGTTGCACAAGAATAAGAAAGCATACAGGGTGTATCCAAAAAGAGTGTTCAAGAAAATCTAACTTTATACAGTTCACAGTGGAAGAAAGTGACGTCAAAAAATACGAAATGTAAAGAGCAAAGAGTGATGATTTGTACCTAAAAAGAAAAGCAAAACTTGAAAAAAAAAAATAAATAAATAAATAAAATAAATTAAAAATAATAATAATAATAATAAAAAATAAAATACATTAAAAAGAGACGACGACGTTATGGTATGATTGTTTTCCTTTTTTGTGTTGAACTTTTCTCAAATTCTAACAGAAATGGACAAGCTAATTTTCCTAAATCGACAAGATAAACACAAGACCTCACTTCGTTTGATCAAATTCAATCATCCTGTTTCGGAAGATTATGATACATCAGGCCCCATCTATTGGGTACCGCTCGTACCTTTCAACAGGAGAAATTTTAACCCTTGACTGTCAAACTTATTTCAGGTAGATACATATTTCAAAATTCGGATTCCGCGGAAATTTTAGGCATGACATTGTTCTGTCAGTGCAATCATCGTTTTTAATTGAACTTAGTTAAATTTCATTACATTTTTTTCAGCCAGAAAGTTGTTATATCAAAAAAATTAAAAAATAATTTTTTGAAACGACAATAAATTTTCACAAATACGTCTCCAGAATGCATTACTACCTACCTAAAAGTTAACCCATACTGTTTGTTTTCCCAGGTCTTACACGAAGTAAATTATTTCCGTGCAAAGCAAAGAATCCACAGTCAACAGAAGAAAAATCATACTCAGACATGGAACATCGTACACAAATGGGCTAAGAATGCATCTTCTCTTGACGAATAACTTTTCCAAATAGTTCAAGAAAATTCCACTAGATAGCGCCAGAAGTCCTGTCATATCTTTCTAAGGAGCTTTTACGAGTCTCATTCATAAAAGTGAGAACTTATACGCATGCGCGTAGAAAGCACGTGGCTGGAAATTTTACTACGCTATCCTTGGCATGCTAACAGAAGATGAAGAGGAAAATGGGGGGAGATGAACTTTTTGGAAAACTTCCCAAATTTTCTATAAATTATTTTATTAATTACCTAGGTATTTTTTTTTTTTTTTTTTTTTTTTTTACAACACTGTCTGGGGAAATAACTGATGGTGTGACCTGCAGTGTTACACACTCAGAAGTTCTAGAGAACTGTCTGAGGCAATAACTGATGGTGTGACCTGCAGTGTTCAAACAGCGAAAACCGAAGTCTTTGCCATTCATCCACTACATGTCAAAAATATTTGGTTTATCCTCTGCTTTGATTTCATTATATTTCATCATTGCTTGTATTATTGGGGATTTTTATTTTATTTATTATTTTGAAAGGGTAAAATTCTATGAAGCATTAAAATAAATAATTACCTACCTATCTGTTTTTACTTTCCTTGTCATATAGGTAGGTATGTATTTTTATTTTCTTTTCAAATTTCCAAGAGTCTTTTCTTTGCCCCATCTACCTATTTATTTACTTACTCTCTTTGCAAAGCTAAAAGAAACAAAGACAGGCAAAATAAATGGGAATCAACTTGAAATAAACACAGATGTGATCTCTTTTCTCTGTCTTGAACTTTCTAGAAAAAATAAGTCGAGTGAGAGAGAGCTAGAGAGAGAGAGAGAGAGAGAGAGAGAGAGAGAGAGAGAGAGAGAGAGAGAGAGAGAGAGAGAGAGAAGCATAATAAATAAAGGAGGTAAGAAGTAAGAAAAGAAGAGGGAAACTTTCTAATTTAGCGTCTCCCCAGTTTGTTGCCGACTACTGTCACATAATTTTCACTCGGGGCTTTGAATTGAAAGTTTTGGACGATTAACTTTGGGGGGAAGTAAAAATAATAGATAACTTTGGGACTCAGTATACTTTCCCAGTAAGGTAGGTAGGTAGGTACCTGTGTAGCAACTTCTGTGAAGGTTCCTGATATACGACACATAAAATCACTTATTACGGTACGAGTACATTCACTTATTTTAATACCTAGTTCGGATGGCGGGTCTTTTGATGAGGCCTTTTATGACCCATTTTCTGAACTCTATACGGAACCGCTATATAGTTCCTAATTTCAAATGCTAATTCAGCATTCACACATTTCAGTAATCAGCATCCTTCCCACCTCCCAAAAGTGATTCTAGAAGTGGGTGAAAATGTGCTTGGGAAAACATCCAGGTAGGGAGGACTTACCCCTCCCATTCAGCATAACCCCTCCCCTCTCAGCATGTGGCATATCTATATGCACACAGAATCAGCAGAATGATGGATTACCCCCGTCTCTTCATTCACGCGGAAATGCTGACTTGCTTATTTCCTCTATGCTGACTCAGATAATGTGAAACAAATGATAATTAATTGATGAATTGTTGTTCGGATGAAATGATGAGAAGTTCTATGTAAAATATACATATTTCATGTCATGTGCGTTTGAAAATAATGGGCTGTATTGTAGTCGAATGACGGAAAAGCTCCTTGTGGTTGGTTAAACTTTTGAGGTATATGGACTTTTTGGGCGTATTTCTTCGCGACAAAAGATTTCCTATCCATTTTCTTTTCTATCCCATCCATATTTTCATTTTTTTCCAATTTTCACAATTTGGAACGATTTTAATACTCTCTCATTTAAATTCCACAAATCCACACCCATAATGAAATTAATAGAAAGTAAAAATGAAAATATTTACCTTCACCCATACAAACTAGCGCGGCTA
>NW_007377658.1:149610-199610 GCF_000475195.1 Diaphorina citri
GAGATGACTACCCCTACTTTTATTCCCACGAGAATAATAGGATGGACCCCAGGGGAACTTATTCTGAGGAAGAAGATATCCTCCAGCATTTGAGCTGTACCAATCTACACATGGAGAATAAAAATTCCTGTCATCACACTGATAATAATCATAGCGATCATCTACATAGTCATAGTTGTAGTCATACTGGCTCTCCCCCCACCTAGGGTCATAGTTGGAATGTGAGTACCTAGGTTGATAATAATGAGAGTTATAATATGTCTGACTTAATGCTAGGCCTCTATCTGACTTATGGCTAGAACTATTAACTATGTCTGGAAATAATCTTGTATTGGATGGCTTGGTCTTTCTTTTCGGTCTAACTCTGGACTTGTACGCATTCGAATCCGAAGGAAACTGGAAGCCACGTTTGAAAAGATCACACATCTTGCCTTTTCCTCGTTTGTTCAAGTGAAGACCGTCGGGGCAGTAATCTTCATTGCTCAGGACTGTTTGAGGATCCAGGATGACAACATTCTTTGAGCCGATGGAATTCAAGATCTTCTGGTTTAGGTGCGATATGTGATCATTCAGCTGATGATCTCCTCTCCGTAGCGGAACAAGAACGATACCAATCCTGCAAGAGTGATATTTTGAGAGGATTTCCTGGTATGTAGCATTGAGAACACCCCAGGAAGTAGCAGAAACATCATTTGTCCCGGAGAAGACAATCAAAACATCACCAGGTGACAAGTGACAGCCACTCTCCTCCAGAAGATCAGGTACTTGTCCAAGTTTTGTACCTCCTCTAAAGATACATTGAACAGAGTGTGGTGAAATCTTCGGGGCCAGTATGCCCTGCAGCTGTCGAACATGACTATCGCCAACCACAATCATCTTGGAGGAATAGATCCGTGAAGTGCTGGCCTTTGAAGTGCTGGCTTTTGAAGTGCCAGGAATAGATCCGTGAAGTGCTGGCCTTTGAAGTGCCGGCCTTTGAAGTGCTGGCCTTTGAAGTGCTGGCCTTTGAGGTGTTGGCCTTTGAGGTGCTGGCCTTCAAAGTTCCGGCCTTTGAGGTGCTGGCCTTTGAAGGGCTGGCCTTTGAAGTGCTGGCTTTTGAGGGGCTGGCCTTTGAAGTGCTGGCCTTTGAGGTGTTGGCCTTTGAGGTGCTGGCCTTCGAAGTTCCGGCCTTTGAAGTGCTGGCTTTTGAGGTGCTGGCCTTCGAAGTTCCGGCCTTTGAAGGGCTGGCCTTTGAAGTGTTGGCCTTTGAAGGACTGGCCTTTGAAGGACTGGCCTTTGAAGTGTTGGCACCAGGGGCCTCATCCTCCCTAGCATTTAATGCCGCCTCAAGAGTCCTCACCGTGGTCAGCAGACTGGAAACAAGTGTCTTCTGCTCCTCAAGCTCTTCATGAGGGCTGCTGCCTTCCTGAGGAGTTAATCCACTATTTCCTGACTCTTCTAGCTCCCGAATCCTTGTCTTCAATTCCTCGATATATTTCTCTTGCTCCCATATTTTCCTTTCTTTCTCCATTATTTTTTCAATAAGGGAGTGTTTCAGAGATAGAAGAGTCTCTTGTGAATTAATCTCTTGAGTATCAGAAATATGGGAGGCATCGTGTGTCACAAGGGTAGAGTTTTGTGAGGCAGAGGACGTGGCAGAAGAAGTGGAATCTTTTCTTACCTGCATGACAGGCGTTGATTGATTTGAGCTTGTGGAGCATAGAGTCGGATTTGTCTCATTCAAGGGAATCAAGGGTTTGTTCTTAACATTCGGTTCATGATTGTGGCTTCCTCTTTTAGTAGTAATGGTTTTACCTTCAGAGTCAAGTTCGGTTTTAAGAGTAGCGGTACATGAATGAATGATTGCCTCGGCACATTTCCAATTTTTTCCCTTGTTTGTCCTTAATGGGTTTAGGTAAACATACTTATACCCTTTGTATTCCATGTCCAGAGTTCAAGAAGTAAGATAGGTATATCCACTTCTATTGTCAAGTTGAAATATTTATATTATAATTTAACTTGAGCACATTGCATATATCAATTAACACGGCGTAATTGCTATGGTTGTTAGTTATTACAATAGCCTCACCTCAGTAGGTAGGTATGTCTACGTATCTCAACGTTGTCAACTGATCTATCTAGTCATGAGTGCAGTGCATCGGTAGATGCATGTCATATGATTAGATATAAGGCAATGTGTTGGTAGGTGTGCCTACGTGAAAACGATAGGTAGGTAATGTAATCTTAATAGATGTACACTTGTCAATCAAACGATGAAACGAAAGTTTGAATACTGCTGCAAAATGTAAACAATCGTTTTTCAAGGTCAGTCAGAATGTGAATTCTACTTTGAATTTGACCAGTAAAATGCAAATTTCTTCAATTATATGCTGTTAAATGTAATGGCTCGTGACTTACAGATATGAAGAAATTCTTGCTACACCTTTTGGTCACTTTTACTCACTTGGTTAACACTTTGATCACCAAAAAACTTCTAAAAACCTCAGGAGCGATAAGAATAAAGTGTACCTTAGGCACAGCGGTTCACAAACAACTTTTGAGGTATATGGACTTTTTGGGCGCATTTCTTCGCGACAAAAGATTTCCTATCCATTTCCTTTTCTATCCCATCATTCCCATCCATATTTCCATTTTTTTTTTCCATTTTCACAATTTGGAACGATTTTAATACTCTCTCATTAACTAATTTAAATTCCACAAATCCACACCCATAATGAAATAGAAAGTAAAAATGAAAATATTTACCTTCACCCATACAAACTAGCGGCTATTTTTACCTTTCTTTACTTCTCATGTTCTCACCCCTTCTTCTCTCCTCTCCCATCCCACCCTCCTTCCACTCTTCCCTCCTTAGGTAACAAAAAAGGCGTCATAAAGAGGAGGGGAGAAAGAAAGACGCGTGAATGAGAGAGAGAGAGAGAGAGAGAAATGAAAGACGAAGAAGAAAATGGAGAATGAGAGAGAAAGTCAAATATTGGGGAAAGATAAAGTGTGAATAGAGGAGGAGGGGTGAAGAGGGAGACACAAGGGGAGAGAAGGGATTACAAAGAGGGGAAAACATGAATAATAAAGGTAGGGAAGTAAGGGAGGGAGGAATGAAGTGTGGGGAGGTAGAAACATGAATGATGGAGGATGAAGAAGGAGAAAAGAAGAGAGGGAGGAAGTAAAAAGAGGGAGGAGAAAGAAGGATGAATATGGGAGAGATGCATGAATGATAAAGGTGGAAAGGGAGGGAGGGGAGAGAATATAAAGGCGGAGAAGAGGATGAAGGGAGATAAAGAGGGGAAGGGGGAGTTCCTGGAACAAATGGCCGCCTGACACGCAACCATCTAATCAATGTTATTGTAATACCGGTGCTATAACTGGGAATGAAGGGGTTGAAAGATCTGTTATCATGCGAGAGGGGAGAAGAGTACACCAAGGGTTAAACCTAATTCTTTGTCGGGATTTACGCGCTAAAACTCCGCCTCATATAAAATAAATAAACATCAGGGGAAGTTTAGCAAACACCCAAAAAATAGCTAGGTAGGTACAAAATAAGAACAATCATAAAATGACGAAATAATTGATTAGAAAACAAGGATTTTTCAATGAATTATTGGAACATCTCGTCAAATTTTATGACTAATTGAATGGACTCGAACCCTCGATTTCTAGATCCGAATTCGAACGCGCGGTAACCACTTTTTAGTGGAACCAACCACCATATCCTTACAGTTAAATGTTTCTTCTTCTTCCTCCTTTTCTTAGAGAATGAAATAAAAATTACATTCCCTCCTACAGGGTGAGGAAAGTAAAAATCTTTTCCGATTCAGGGCACACAATGAAATTCAAACAAAGTTTTCGAGACTAATTAAAGTGTATTTCTAAGGTAATTAATTGTGTACTTCACTCTATGAGTCTATGGATATGGACACATGTGCGAAAATATTTTCTCTCCCCGGAGGCCACGCCCCTGAAGTTTGTGGCACGATTTTTAAAACACCCTGTCTGTATGTATATTTTTATGTAAAAAGAAAAAAAACTATACTTCTTTTATCTATAGCTAGCTAGCTAATACAAACTCGTACACTTGGGCTATTTTTTTTTTTTTTTTTTTTTTTTTTTCTGATTCGCACGGGGTCCTGGGAAAACCCTATTTCTTTTTTTTTTTTTTTTTTTTTTTTTTTTTTTTTTTTTTTTAACATTATACCTACTCTTTATTTATGATACTTGTTATACCTACATATACATAGATTAAAATGTTAACTGCAGGAATTCGTTCAGTTCAGAACTTCAGACGTTAACACCCGATTTCCAGCACCATCCGTCCATATTCCAATCACGTCAGTGTACTGTCAGTGGTGCGCTAAGCCGTGAAGGATGACGGAAATCAGGCTTTAACGTGTGAACATCTGATCAGGTTTGAAGGACGAGTGGAAAGAAGAAAGGAAAAAGACAGACAGGCAAAAATAGGAAGAAAGGAAGAGAGAAAGAAAGAAAGAAGAAGAAGAAGAAGAAGAAGAAGAAGAAGAAGAAGAAGAAGAAGAAGAAGAAAGAATGAAAATTGAAAAAAACAGTGATCTAAGAAGAGTAACAGTCAGAAGAGGTGATGAAGGATCAAATATTACGAATAGTAAGAATGTGTGAGAATAAAAAAGAAAGAGAGGGAGGGGGGAAAAGAAACAGAAAGCAAGAAGAAGAAAAGGGAAAGATGGAGAAGAGAGAAGGGAGAGAAAGAAGTGAAACACTCAATACGAAAAGGTGATGAGGAAAAACTAACATAAAGAAATGAAAAGAAAGGAAAAAATATTACGTGCTTAGGAATTTCCCGGAGGGGCTTTGCTCTCATTCTTCCCTTCGCCCTCTCCTCCTCCTTCCTTCTTCTCCTCCTCCTCTCCTCCTTTTTCTATCGCCCCTTCTCCTTTTCCTCTTTCTCCTATTATAAGTTTGCTCAACTTATATTCTTTAATCCAATAAGCGAGAACTAGAAGAGAGAGGAGGAGGAGAAGAAAGACGGGGAGTAGAAGAAGTAGTAAGAAGAAGGATAGGAGGGGTAGAAGAAGAGAAGGTCTAGAAAGAGGGGGATAAGGAAGATGAAAAGATGGAGGAGTAGTATACCTAGTACCTAGTCTTAGAAAGAAAAGGGGGGAGAGTGGGAGTGAAAGAAGGAGGAGGTCTAAAAAGAGGAGAAGGAGAAGAACTATTATTCGTTCAAAGAAAAGGGGTAAGAGGAAAGAATGGTAAGAAGAAAGGAGGGGAAGAAAAGGTGGGGGTAAGGAAGGAAGATAAAGTGGATGTGCTAAGGAAAAGGTGTTGTAAAAACGGCTGCAAAGGTCTTTAAGTAAAAACTAACATAAATTTTTCCAAGAGACTCTCTTCTACAGTTAGTATTTTTCTTCTCTTCTTCTCCTCCTCCTCCTCCTCGTTTTTCTTCCTCTTTTCTTACACCTACACCTACGTATTTTTCTCTTTTCTTTCTCGTCTTTAAGCCTGTTGCTCTTATCTCAAGTGTTATGATATCGTTTGAACAGAACATTTCTTGGAGACCGTTCCATAAAGCGACTTTGCACTGTGCATTTAGCAAAAAAATTGGTGTCACGCTGTCTAGCTATGACTCCCCGAAGAGTAGGTATAATAATACGAGGAAAAGTAGGTATAATGAAGAGAATAAATGTTTGATACACTCCGGAGCGAAAAATTCCGTCCGGGAATTTAAAAGGAATTTTCTGTGTGTTAAAAGCATAAATGTTTGTCCCAAAATTATGTTGTTCCCCGCTTAAAACTACGCTAAGTTTTATGGCTTGACTTGGACTCGAACCACCAAGCTCCAAATTCAAAGTCCACCGGGATAAAAAGCCCACCGAGCCAGCCTTATAGCTAGCTGGGAGGGTACTTTGTACCTTATAGGGCTTACAGTAAGAGCTAGGTCGCTATGGTAAATCAGACATATCCACCAATTCTTTTCTGTTTAGCACATTGCATACCCAAAGAGATCCACGGCGTTCATACAAATTGGAATATTAAAAAAAAATCTGGTGTGAACATCACACGACTTTCTATTACATTAAGTCGGACAGTTCTAAAAGTTTCACCATTCGATTCCACGTGAAAAATCACATGGGATCAACTATTCACTTGCTTATTTGGTAACGGTTCACAAATAAAAGGGAAATTTGTTGACATGGGAGTATCGAACCCGCAACTTCTCAACTGTAAGTCAGAGAGTGCTAAAAGTAGCACCATTCGATTCCGCGTGAAAAACCACATGAGATTGACTATCTAGCTATGACTGTACAATTATCGTTAATCGTTCCACTTGAGATTACGGGAAAAAAGATAAAAACTTGTAGAGGAAAGGCATCCAAAATGGAACCCGGCCTTTTTTTATTTTTATTATTCTTTTACCACGGCCCACGACTATTTCAGAAACAGATTACTGTTACTATAGTCGGGAAGTTCTGTCCAAATAGAGCAGGGGCTCCCAAACTTGCTCAAGCCACGGACCACTTTTGAATTTCATGATTTCCCACATCAGTTTGGGAATCCCTGAAATAGAGGGAGGAGAAGAGTGAGATAGAGAGAGAGTTCTTCTTCTTCTTCTTCTTCGAGAGAGAGAGAGAGAGAGAGAGGAGAAGAGAGAGAGAGAGAGAGAGAGAGAGAGAGAGAGAGAGAGAGAGAGAGAGAGAGAGAGAGAGAGAGTCCTCTCCTTCACTCTATGGGCCGGTTTTGGGGTAGGGGCTTGTATTAGGCCCATTTCCTCAAGAGTGACCCCCATTACTATCCTTCCTTAGTGAGGGGAGGGGTAGGAAGAATGCCGTGAAGATAAAGGGGAGAGGGAGAGAAAATAAGGGTGGGGAAATAAAATAAAGGAGGGGAGGTTAAGAGAAAGAGGGAGAGTAAAGGGCTGGAGGGGAAAAAAGTAAATTGCAATAATAACAATTATCACTGTTCGTGTAAATCTGGCCCTTTTTACTTTCCTTATTTTTCTTTTACGTCATCTAACTATTATACAGGGTGCCATAGAAAAGTCTACACAATTTGATTGGTTGATTTTAATCTTTCGACTGAAATATAGACAATCAGAGCGGAGGTCAGTTTGATTTAAACTCAGTTTAATTTAAACTCAGTTTATCCTAAACTAGGTTTAAATTTCGATTTTTAGACCCGGCCTAAGGAACAAATAATGGGTGGATTCGTAAATAATTACTATGAACAAATTTTTGAGGCCTGGCCCTCAAAAATTTTAGATATGGACAACCTGTATAAAGATTTTTCGTTATCTAATCCCCCCTGGTTCTAATTGATATTTAAGCTCCCTTCATTCCTAAATTTTCTCATCTCTTATCTTTTCTACGTTCTCTCCTACCCCTCCTATTTCCCAATTTTCACTTTCATTTCTTTCTTTTTAATTCTTCTTTTACTTTTGTTCCCTTTTTCCGTTATCTTTTGTTGTTCTTGTTCTTCTTCCTCTTCTCCTCCTCATCCTCTTTTTCTTCTTCCTCCCTTACATTTTTTTCTTATTTAAAAATTCACAGGAAATCCCATGTTTAACATTTTTAAATAGTGAGTTCTTTCTTATCTTCTTTTCTTTCATTATCTCTTTCTATCCATTTTATCTTTTTCTTTCGAATATTTTCTTGATGTGATTTTGTAAGTTAAACGCTACTACTTTTGTACTTGAGTTTTCGAATTTTACGAGAATCTTACAATACTTTTTTTGCGTTTTGGCAGCAAACCAACCTGTCAAATACAATACAGAGAAATAGTAAAAGCTATGTTGAGTACCTAACTAGCATGGTAAAAGCTGAAATAGGTACCAAACATTTATTAAAAAAAAAAATCCACTAAAAATGAAATCCAAGATGCAAAAATGGAGCAGGAAGCATAAAGTGAGTAGCAGAGAAATACGCGAACATATTCAAGTGAGTTAGTGAGTAGATTTAACTGCATGAGTGCAAAAAATTTCCAAACCCTACACATAACTGTAAAACAGAGTCCATCGGATAGAAGATGTCTTAATGTGTTCAAAATTGCACAGACTGTTGGACAAATTTTCGCCACCTTGCATTTTTGCATTTCCTATGGTTTAGTACATAGGCACCATTTCAATTTCCAAAAGAGAACCGGTCCCGCGTCCCAAAGTTTCCCAAATTGAAATTAACCATAGTCCTTTAAAAGGACTTAAAATTTAAGTGATAGGCAGGGCCGGATTAGCCCCCCGCGGGGCCCGGGGCAGTTTCAAAGGCGCGGGGCCCCCAGTTTGGGCTGATCGAACTTAAAATTTTCAGAGCCGCAGGCGAAATTTTTCGAAAAGTAGGTCAGTCAGTCTGTCTGTCCCCATAGAAGGACTTATCCAAACCTGGTCGACCTATATATCAAATTAAAGGTCTTTTCACCTGGAAGGAGGAGAGGGGGGGGAGGAGGAGGGGGAGGAGGAGGAGGAGGAGGAGGAGGGGGAGGAGAAAGGAATCCCCTTAGAAATGAATAGTTTGATTTAGTTGCTCTTCAGAAAGTTTTTGGTCTTCGGCCGATGTCCTAACAGGAGGAAGAGAAAAAAGAGAAGGACGACGAGGAGGAGAAGGAGGAGTAGGAGAAAGAGGAAAGCGAGAAGCAAGAGAAAATGGAGGAATAAAATAAATCAGAAAACTTCTCACGTTTATAAATATGACTTCTGAGATTTTGGAAAAATGAAAGGCGGCTGAAGTCAGGGAGAACAATAGAACATACGCCTGTTCCTGTTCCCTAAAGAGCTAAAATTGGAAGAGAAGAAGAAGGAAGAAGAAGAAGAAAAAGAAGGACAAGAAGAAACTTTCCTTTAGTTGAAAAGGAAAAAAAGTCACACCGCGCCGCAGGTAACTTCTTTTTGGTCTCTCTCCATAAGGATGAGTCATCAAGTCTCCAATGAAAATGTAGGAAAACCAATCTGAATCCTAATGTACTGCACGAGCCACCAAAAGAAGAAGAGATTAATAATAGGGTCATCTCACCAAATCTCAGCCTCCCAGGTCGGCAATAATTTGTTATTTGCCTTTGCCAGAGTCTTCAAAATTAATTTGCTTCAAATAATATGTCTATCCTAATTTTAGCTGAACGCTAAAGTGAGCAAAATAAATTAGAGCGCCGCAGGCGAAATTTTTGAAAATTTTGGTCCACAATCTTGAGAAATCCAGTCTCACCAAAAGTAAATTTTTCAGCGCCGCAGGCGATTTTTTTTTTTTAGAAAAACCCCATAATATCTAGTGTAAGTCCTCAAAGCGCGGGGCCCCCAAAAGCGCGGGGCCCGTGGCAGTCTGCCATTCTGCCTTATGGGTAATCCGGCCCTGGTGATAGGTAATTGTGATGAAAAAGTGGTAGCTCCATCTTTTTGAGTGATAAAAGTGGTAGCTTGATCTTTTTCGCCACGGGGTCTTCACACTAGTTTTTACGATCTTGTGTGTCGTCATTCCTCGAGAGAATTTTACACAGACCACAAGCGTCCAATGTAGCAGTTGTTTCATCGCTACGAAATAAAAACGGCGGTGAAACACTCATCTTTAAAAAAAAAAAAGTTAAAGTCCTTCTAATACGCTAATACCCCTATAGTCTAAAGCTCTAAAGTCCACCATCAAAGAGTATATACCGGCAAGGCCGGAGAGCTAGGGAGTTTTGGCGAATAAAAACGTAATGTATATTTTTCGTCTTACACCATTATTTATTTAACTATGACCTGCCCTATTGTTTATGAAAATAAACCCCCCGCTAGATGGTCCACAGATACCGGAACCATTAGACATTAGAGAATGCCAGAGATCCAAACCTAAGAATCGTATTTCAGAGGTCCAGGTTAGATAAGCTCGGGGCAAACCAGATAGATAAAATGAAACATAGTACATAAATAGTAGATAAATGAAATGAACATACCTACATAGTAGATAAATGAAATGAACTTAATAAACAGCTAAAAATAAAATAAACGGGGCAAATAAAACTAAACCAGAACAATGTTGTTCTAACAAGAGCACACACTTGGGTGTCGTGGATTTAGAATGGCATTCAAACTGCAAGCTCATAAAAACTCTATCCACAAGCTATACCTACTAGCTATCTATAACTATAAAACAAGATAAATAGTTACATGAGTACCTGACTCTGTGTGAAGTAGGGCAGATACCTTGGAGGAGGATGATAAGGAGAAGGAGGGGTTGGAAGAGGAGGAGGAGGAGGAGGAGGAGGAGGAGGAGAAGAAAGAAAAGGAGGAGTGAGAAGAGAGGTTGGGGTTTGAAAACAAGATTGGTCTCGGAAGAAGGAAGCAGAGGGGAAGAAGAAGAGGGAAAAGGTGGAGAAAGAGGATGAGGTGAAGGAGGGAGAGGAAAGGAAAGGGAGAAGAAATAGGTGGAGGAAAAGAAGAAGAAGAAGAAGAAGAAGAAGAAGAAGGTGAGGAGGAGGAGGAAGAGGAAGAATTAGGAGAAGAAGGGAAAGGATTAGTGGGATGATGAGGAGAGGTATACACGAATCACGAATCCTACAAGGCATCCTAATGGGCTGAGTGAAATCTGGTAGGATCCGTCAAACCATGATTTTCAGCCCAAAGGTAATAAAGTAGGTACCTATGTTAAGCAATGCCAAGTGGAACCCACAATGTTTTCTCTTTGTTCCGGAACCCTCAAATTACGAGAAACAGAGTAGGTAAGGTAATTAATTGTGTACAAAAAAAAAAAAATAATAATAATAAATGTAATTTCTATTACGTGATTCCTACACTTCTCTCTCTCTCTCTCTCTCTCTCTCTCTCTCTCTCTCTCTCTCTCTCTCTCTCTCTCTCTCTGTCTTGCTCTATCTCTCTTCTTTACCTCATTACTTCTTGTTTTCTTCTTCTTCTTCATCATCATCTTCTTCTTCTTCTTCTTCCTCTTCCTCCTCCATTTTTTTATGTTATTTCCTTTGTTTCTAATCTCTCTCCCTTCTCTTTTTCTCTCCCTCCTCCTCTTTCTTTTCTAGTTGTAAGTACGCTCATGCTATTTGCATAATGATGCCATTTCCCTCCCTCTCTCTCTCTCTCATCGTATTTCCCTCCCTCTTTATTTGTCCCACTATACCTACCTCTATTTTTTCTTCTCTCTTTTCTCTCTCTCCCTCTCCCTATCTCTCCTATTTCTCTCTCTCCCTCTCTTTCCCTACCTCTATTTTTTTTACTTTTTATTTTTCTCTTTCTTCCTCACTCACTCTCTCTCCATCTCCCCCCCTCTCTCTCTCTCTCTCTCTCTCTCTCTCTCTCTCTCTCTCAACATTTCATAGCATTATCTTCTTTTCCATTGTTTGCGAGAAGATTATGAATTTTATTATCCGTGCAACACAAGTATAAGTATACCTAAGTACAAGTAACTGTAACAAGTATAAGTACAAGTAACCGTAACAAGTAACAACTGCAACAAGAGTAACAAGTATAAGTACAAGTAACATAACAAGTGTAACAACCTCGGTGAAAAATACATTACTTTGTTGAAAAATACATAGGTATTTTACTTTGTTTTTTGTTTGCTTGTTGAGAAGAGATGAATTCTAGATTTCCATGAAGGAGTTCGCTAGCGCCATTTTTTTTTTTTTTTTTTTTTTTTTTTTTTTTTTTTAAGAGTTTCGACAGAGGGAACTGTAACTGCGAAGGACTTATCATACCGAAATTGAAGAGAAAAGGAAGACAGAATAGGAGAAAGCCAGCCATTCCGAGTATGACCAATTGAACATTATCTGTCCAGGATAAAATCCGCCCCGGGCGGGAATCGAACCCGTGGCCTAGCGCTTACAAGGCAGACGCTCTACCTACCAAGCTAACTTAGGCTGGCGAATTAAAATAAACCACTCCATTTGAAGTACCTAGCAAATAAATAGAAGAAATTTAAAACAGAGGGAATATTTTGTTCCGTTTTTCTTTTCTTATTATTAATTTTCTTCTCTTCTTCTCCTTCCCTTCCTCCTCCTTCTTCTTCTTCTCTTCCTTCTTCTTCTTCTCCTCCTCCTTCTTCTTCTTCTCTTCCTTCTTCTTCTCTTCCTCCTTCTTCTTCTCCTACTCCTCGTTCTTTCTCCTTCGTCTCCTTCTGATTCCTTTCCTTTTTCTCCTTTTATTATTTCTTCTCAAGAGGGAATTTAATTAAAAAATACAAAAATGTACATTGTGAATCTAGTTATGACTGTACATTGTGAATCTAGTTATGACTGTACATTGTGAATCTAGCTATGACTGTACATTGTGAATGTGTCCACACAAAGTCGATCGACCACCGATCGCCGGAGTCGACTATGTGTCGACACAGCTTGAGAGAAATGTTTTCCTTGGAATAGGATGTCTCCCAGTCAAAACGGACTGAAAGGGAGGGTTCCTTCAAAAGTTGAGATAAGTATCCAAAGTTCTCCGTGGTTGAATTAAATTTATTTTCCCAATTTCTCCTTATTGGGGAGGAAAGAGGGAAACTATCTTGTAAAAGCTTTGTAAAAAAAGTCCGAAAACCCCCTATTTTGCTATTTTCACTAATTTATGAAACCGGACGTCATAAATTGACTTGAACGTTCCCTTTAATATTGCAATTCAAAGTTATTAGAGGCACGCCCCAAAATTTTCTTTCCATAAAAAGAAGAAAAAATTCTATGGAAAAAAAAATCCTAAAATTATTAGTAGCCATCAATTTTATTCCAGTTATGAGTTCAGGTTCGTTTTTTTTTTCAAGGCTGGTTGGGAATGGACCCTAACAATAAACTGTCCGCCCCGGGCGGGAATCGAACCCGCGGCCTAGCGCTTACAAGGCAGACGCACTACCAACTAAGCTAACTAGGCTGGCAAAAAAAGTTTGCTTTCTTGCTTGACGTGTAGACAAAGGCAATACCAAAAATATTGTCTACCCTTGGAACTCCGGAGGGTTGGAGTTCAAATCACGGTAGCGACGAAGATATTGAATATCTAGCCTTTGAAGGGTACAATAATTAAACAGTCAAGGCCTTAGTAACATATTGGGTATCCAAGTTTTCATACAATTTGATAGAAAAAATATAACACCTGTCAAACCCTCTCATCTCAGAAGTTTTGGAACATGCACGCGCGGTCACACATTTGGTAACCGGTACCTACCTAAGTTTTCGTATAATTACTTCCCTTCAATGGTTTCAGCTAATAAAAGAAAAGAGACAAAGGGGGGTGAGAAGGGGAAGGACCTCGCCCCCCTCAATATAAGAGGTACCTAATTTCCCCTCCCCTAACAGTAATAACAGGAGGGGAAATGAGAAAGGGAGAGAGCTCGCCCCCTCACTTCCTTTCCTCTCTCTCTCTCTCTCTCTCTGCCTCCCTCCTAATAATAGATGATAGGAGGGGAAAGTGTGTGTGTGTGTGTGTGTGTGAGAGAGAGAGAGAGAGAGAGAGAGAGAGAGAGAGAGAGAAAAGCTCAATTACTTTTTATTTTTATTACTCTCTTAGTAAAGATCATTTCAGACCGTATATACTATTACTGTCCCTAACTAGCTAACTACTAAATGCTATCTCTAGAAATAGTCTTCCTATAATACATAGCAGTACAAGTTGATAGTGAAGAATAAAGATCATGCTTTTGCCAGCCCAGTTATCTTTGAAGGTAGGGCGCCTGCCTTGTAAGGCGTGGTTTCGATTCCTGCCCGAGGCGAACTTTATACTAAGCTGATGAGTGTGCTGAGGTTTCGGAAGGGGTGAGAACTTTATACTTAACATCAGCTAAGGTTCGTTCTCGGAACGACTGACTTTCTCCTGTTCGGTCCTCCTCCTCTCTTCGATATGACCTCCGTTGTTATGATTCCCTCTATCAAACCTCTTAACGACTAGTCGACTCCTGAATTTTCTGTTCAGGAGTCGACTCCTGAATTTTTTGTTCAGGAGTCGACTCCTGAATTTTCTGCTCAGGAGTCGACTCCTGAATTTATCAGATATAATAGACTCCTAAAATTTCTCCTCAATCCGCCCCTGACCAAGAAATAGTTTACAAAGAACGCTATAGGTACAAAGCTTTATTCTTTCTCTTGTAAAGGACTTACAACTTTTTCTTTTATGTGCGACTGACCTTTCTAATATCAGCTTTCTAACAACAATATAAAAATGAAAAAAAAGGGATTATAAACATCGGCCCCTTTTCCTCTACTCTTTGCCCTTTAATCCATCCGCCCTTTTGCTTTACTCTTTGCCCTTTCTCTCTGTTCTATGTATTACTGTATTACCCTATGTGCAATCTGTAGAAGTAGAAAATATAGTAGAGGAAGAAGAAGAAGAAGAAGAAGAAGAAAAAAGAATCGAATGTAGAAGAGAAAAACAGAGCTCTACGAAGAAGTTAGGATGAGTGAAATAGATAAAATTAGGAAAGAGGACTAAATTAACAAGAAATGAAGAATGAATAATGATATACCCAAGTAAAGAACAAAGAAAAAGTAAGAAGAAAAGATTAGGAAATAAGTAGGGCTCTATATGAAGAGGAGTAAAAAAGAAATGACGAAAGAGGCTGAACTAAGAACTAATAAGATAGAGATAATCCATATTGGGAATGAAGAGAAGAAGAAGAAGAAGAAGAAGAAGAGCAAAATGAAGAACACCAAGAGAATTAGGAACAAAGAAAAAAAGTAGAAAGAAAGAGATTAAGGAGAGCTCTAAATAAAGAGTAAAAAATAGAGGAGGAAAAGAAGAAGAAGAACAAGAAGAAGAAGAAGAAGAAGAAGAAGAAGAAGAAGAGCAAAATGAAGAACACCAAGAGAATTAGGAACAAAGAAAAAAAGTAGAAAGAAAGAGATTAAGGAGAGCTCTAAATAAAGAGTAAAAAATAGAGGAGGAGAAGAAGAAGAAGAACAAGAAGAAGAAGAAGAAGAAGAAGAAGAGAGGAGAGTGAGCAGAAATAGAGGAAGGGAGAAGAGGGGATGAAGGAGAAAAGATAATGATAAAGAGAGAGATGAAGAGAGGGAAGGAGAGAGAGAGTGAGGAAGAGGGCAAAGACTTTATTAAGACCAGTACAACAATAGTTTTATCCTTTATCCACCCTCAAAGAGAGAGAGAGAGAGGAGGGGGAGAGAGAGAGAAGGAGAGAAGAGATACTTCCTGTAAAATTTATGGAAAACAATATAACCTTCTCCCTCCCTCTCAAAAGAAAACTTTTCAGAAGTTTATGTTTATGAAAAGAAAAACTAGACAACGAAGAAGAAGAAGATGAAGAAGAAGAAGAAGAAGAAGAAGAGAGAGAATGAAAATGAGAGGGAGAAAGAGGGAGACATCCCTCCTCCCCCTTTAAAAAAGGATGAAACAGCGCGACTAGATAACACAGAAAGAAGAGAGAGAGAGAGAGAGAGAGAGAGAGAGAGAAAGGAAGAAGAGAAACCGAGAGCATGAGTGAGATAGAAGACAGGGCTGTATTTCGAGGGGAGGGGGGGCCGCCCCCCCCAGCTCCATTTTTCTCCTTTACTGTACGTTAGACTCTGAAAAATTTGGGTCGAGGGGGCGCGGCCACCCCCTCCCCTACCTTCGAGCTTCATTTTTGTCCTCTACTGTAGGCCAGACTTCGAAAATTTGGAGCATCCACCCCCCTTCCCCCCCGTCCATTAGTGTTTGGACCCTGCCCCCCCCCGCCCCTCGGCAAAATCCTGGATACGGCCCTGATAGAAGATGCAATGAAACTTGAACGAAACTGTGGGAAGAGAGAGAGAGAGTTTTCTAGTAAATAAATCTATTCTAGTTTAGAATCTATGCTAGAATTCATAGCGCTGAGTCAGAATTCGTTACAAGTTATGAGGTTTTCGTAAGAGAGAGAGAGAGAGAGAGAGAGAGAGAGAGAGGGAGAGAGAGAGAGAGAGAGAGAGAGAGAGAGAGGGAGGGAAAGAGGCAGAAAAACACACAACTAAATGTGAGAAGAAAGTAATAAAAAGAGATGGAGAAAAGAAAAATAAAGGGTAAAATGACAATCAAAAGAGAAAGAGGGAGCAAGGAAATGAAAAATAATAGAAAGTAAAAAGAGAGGGAGAAAAAAAATCGAGAAAGAGAAGGAAAATGAGCTTTTCTTTTAATTTTTTTCTCCGGCGAGAGAGAGGGAGAGAGAGAGAGAGAGAGAAATAAGAGAAAGAGAGAGAAATATATCAGACAAAGAGAGATACCTATCGTTTTCTCTTCCATACGCTATCGGAAAGCTATTGTTAATACAATCCTCGAGTTATGATCGGAGAAAAATAGAAGTAGAAGGAGGAAGAAGAAAGAGAAGAAGAAGAAGAAGAAGAAGAAGAAGAAGAAGAAGAAGAAGAAGAAGAAGAGGTAAAAAGACGAAGTAGAAAGAGAGAAACATTTTCATTTTTATACAGAAAGATGGAAAAATGGTTTCGATAGAGAAGAAAGAATACGAAAGAGAAAGAGAGAGCAAACGAGATAGCGGAAGAGAAAGGGAGGGGAAGAGAGAGAGAGAAAGGGGGAAAAAGAAAGAAGTTGATACAAATGGGAAGAGAATAGGGAGGGAATGGGTGGGAATAGATAAAATATAGCGACTGAAGAGAGGGTGGGATAAAAATACAAATGGAGAAGGTTAAAAGGGTGGGGAAATAAATAGACGAAGAGAGGGGAAGGGAGAGAGGAGGAGGAGGAGGAGGAGGAGGAGGAGGAGGAAGGGGAAATGAAGGAAGGGGAGTTAGGAAGAATGGTAAGGAAGAAGAGAGAGAGAGAGAGAGAGAGAGAGAGAGAGGAAAAAGGGAGGGAGAGATGTGAAAGAAGTGGAGGAAGAGGGTTGAAAAGAGGGGAGAGTGGGCAAGATGAGAGAGGGAGAAGGGAGATAACTGGAGGAAGAGAAGGGAAGAAAGAGGAGGTGGGAAGGAAAGAAGGAGAAAGAGGAAGGAGGTGAAATTGTCTGGAATGGCATTGTTGATATCGTTGAGAAATATTTTAGCTTATGGGTTCAACGCTTCAACGTTCAACGTAATACACTTTAGAAATACATAGCATAATAAAATACTTGTAGTAATAGAAAGTAATACACAGTAATAAACATAGAAATACACGTCATAAAATCATAATAAACATAGAAACATGTACGTACATCATATTGGAATAAACATTCTATGTTACTGATACCTCATGAAGTTACAGCAGAAAATGATATTACTCACTGTTCCAGAGTAATACCTTTTATGATCTGTCTATATCGCTGAAAAAGACAAGGAAATAAAATACACCCATTTTTCTCAACCCAATCTCATTATTCTGAATTATTCTTGGTCTCACGATGGTAAGTTAAGTGGTAACTAAAGCTCACCAATCTGTTGATAAAAATATTTTGAATACCTATTTAATTGACTGTAATTTTTTCAATCCAGACCTTTGAAACCACCCTACTCCAATGTCCTCACGAGGCCGAGTGTACCCTGAAATGTCCTCACGAGGCTGAGTGCACCCTGAATAGGTACATCTCTACAATGTCCTCACGAGACTGAGTGCACCCTGAACACGTTTCTACCACATTATACGGAGCTTTCTAAACAAGACATGACTTGATTATGCTCCCCAGGCTGGTGTGTGCACAAAGCGTTAAATAACTACACACGTCTGTCTTGAAGTGCATAGGTTTCGACCTCCTCCTTCTCCTCCCTCCTCAGTCCCTTTTCTCTCTCCCACTACTTCCCAATCCTGCAGACTCCTTCCTCTCACTTTGTGTGAGCTCCTACTCCCTTCTCATTGATTCCCACTTCCCACTCCTCCTCTATCCTTCAAACTCTTTCCTACTCCCTCTGCTCAGTCCTTCCGAATCCTTCATCCGCCTTTGTAGCCTTGATGTGCATAGGTTTAGACCTCCTCCTCCCTCCGCAGTTCATATCCATCCCTCCCACTCCCTTCTCCGCCTTTATGTCAGCTTCTAATCCCTCCTCATTTATTCCTACTCCCCCTCTATCTCTCTGACTCCTTCCTACTACCTTCTCAGACCTTCCGAATACTTCCTCCGCCTTTGTAGCCTTGATGTGCATAGGTTTAGACCTCCTCCTCCCTCCTCAGTCCATTTCCATCCCTCCCAATCCTTCCTACTCCCTCCTTATTTATTCCCACTCCCCCTCTATCCCTCAGACTCCTTCATACTTCCTCTCAGACCCTCTCCATCTCTACCACTCCTTCCCACTCCCTCCTCAGCCTTTGTAGCCTTGAAGTGCATAGGTTTAGACCTCCTTCTCCCTCCTCATTTGTTCCCACTCTTTCTTTATCCCTCAGACTCTTTCCCACTCCCTTCTCATTTATTCCCACTCCGCCTCTATCCCTCAGACTTTTTCCCACTCTCTCAGACCTTCCCAATCCTGCAGACTCCTTCCCACTCCCTCCTCCTCCCTTGTATCAGCTCCTCATCCTTCCCATGTTCACAAGCACGTCTATCCCTATCCCCTCCTTCTTTCTGTCTTCCATTTATCCTCATCAACCTTCTTTCATCCTCCATTCTTCCTTCACAAACACTTTCAACCCCGTCCTCTCCCCTCTGGTTATCCTCTCATCCTCCCTCTCTTTCCTCTCTTCTTCTTTTTTTTCTCCATCACCTTCTTATTCTCCTTTCCATCCCCTTGGAAACCACTTCTAATCCCCTTCTCTCTTCCTTTATCTTGCTTTCCAAGTTTCCTTACCTCTTTTAGGTGCATGTCTTCCTTTTTCTCTCTCTCTCTCTCTCTCTCTCTCTCTCCTAGATCTTCTCTTGATCTTGCTAGCTCTCCTTGCTCAAAGCCTCGACAACCTTCCCTTCGTTTCTTTTCCTCTATTCTCTTTCAACCAACTTCTACTCTTGCATCTTAAACTCGTATCTATCACCTTCCTCTTCTTTCTCTTATAGCCTTTCCTTTCTCTCTTCCACAGCAAAGGATTCTCTTCTCCTTTCGATCCCCTTCGATTTTCCTTCCTACCACAGCCTCTCCTTGTTCTATTCCAAATTCTTTCTCCTCTCCATCACCTTCGATTGTTCTTTCTTCTTCTTGACACCTCCACTGCTCTCCAGGTTTCTTGTTTTGTATTCAAAACATTACGTTGGGTGCTGTGAGCAATCCACCAATCACTCCTCTTCCTCCTCCTTCTCCTCTTTTTCCTAGTATTACCTTCTGGGTCCTTCTTACCTAACCTCTTTATCCTGTCAAGAGGTGAATCTATGTTATCGAAGCAGTATACCGTTTTAGTCGACGTCAATCGATGGTCGACCATGTTTGGAAACACCTTGAGATTTTACCCACCGAACTCTCCTTTGTTGAAAGTGTCGAGGTACAGCCCTGTTCTCTCCTAATATATCAACCTCTCCTCAACCAGCTTTAAAAGTACCCTCAACTCTCAAGAACACTCCTCCTACAAGTTACATTGCCCTCCTGGACCCTTACCTAAGATTTAAACCACCTAACCCTTCTCATGTCAAGCCCGATTCTCCGCCAATGTATCAACCCCCAAGACTTATCCTCAACCAGGTTTAAAAACACCCTTAACTCCCCTCAATTCTCAACTCTCAAGAACTCTCCTTACCCAAGTTTCAACCAACCACTCCTTACCCAAGTTTCAACCAACCACTCCTTGCCCAAGTTTCAACCAACCACTCCTTACCCAAGATTCAACAAACCACTTCTTACCCAAGTTTTACCCAACCACTCCTTACCCAAGTTTCAACCACCTAACGCTTCCTCAGTGCTTCTCGTTGCATCCTCTCCTAATCCTTCTTCCTAATCTTCAATCACTTTGAGCTCCTTCAGTTGTCTCCCTAATTCAACCTCTTCTTGAACGTACTCTCCTACTTATCCAGTTTTCAGCTTCAACTTTCCTTCTCCTCCTTTATGTTGTCTCAACTTTACTCAGATATTAACAACCTATCGTCCTGTCTCCTCCACCAAGTACAACCCGTCCCGAAAATACGTCAATTTCTGTGGTCTTTCAATTCCTCTCCAATGTTCATTCTCTTTTAAACCTCCTTGCCTGGATTTCAACCACCTAAGCCTACTCCAGCCTGCAGTCTTTCTTTATATGCCCCCTTCTAGCACGTCCTTTTACCCAGATTTTCACAGCCTCTAAAGCCCTAAAACTCTTCCAGTCCTTCAACACCTCAACGAAACAACCTCAACCGCGCTTTACCTCTCAACATATAAGCCTACTCCAGCCTCCAGTCCTTTCCTGGAGACTTCAACCACCTCCATTTCGGTCTCTGCATTCCCTCCTAAACGTCCTAACCCACAAATTTTAACCCAGAAACACTTACTCTTCTTCCTTCAACACTCCTTTAAAACTACCTCAACCTGGCTCCTGGCTTTACCCCAGTTTCTCCCCTTCCTTTATCTCTTTATCATAAGTCAATTCTCTCTTAGCTTTAATCCGTTTAAAACTCCTCCATCCCTCCAAAACTGCCTCAACCAGGCCTCTGTTCGCAGCTTTAAACCTCCCCTTCTCTCAACCCAAGTCAATTCTTGAAACCTCCTTATATAGCTATTACCCACCCAAAACTCCTCCAGTCTCAACACCTCCCCCAAAACCACTTCATGGCTTCAACTCCCGTTAATTTCCCCTTATACTCTCCCCTCTATCGTTAATTTCCCCTCTCCCTTCCATCACCACCCAGGACTTATACACTCAAGTGAGCACATAACAAGCAATATTAGAAATCTACCTATAGTCCTATGTCTACTCCATACCTACCTACTTACCTACTTCAATTCAGATTGGGGTTAAGGAAGGGGGTTGGGGGTGTCTTTCTGTCTTTAGAGGAAGGCTGGGGTGTCTGTCTTTAGAGGAAGGCTGGGGTGTCTGTTTTTAGAGGAAGACTGGGGTGTCTTTCTGTCTTTAGAGGAAGGCTGGGGGTATCCGTCTTTTTAGAATAGAGTTAGGGGTGGGTATTAAGGTGTTGTCACACGATGTGATGTGACAAATTGTTAGAGGACTTAGAGGTGATGGTCGTTTTATGGTGACATTCAATAGTGATGTTTCCAGACTTTGTAGCGAACATTACACGTATTCCCACGCAAAACAAGAGTAAGGTAAGGGGACTTGCAGTCCTGTGAGGGTAGGATAAACTAGGTACATATTCTACACTACTACTACATTTTCACAAGGACCGCCTAGAAATTGGTTGTATCTCAATGAGAAACATACAAAAAAGAAACTGGAAACAAAAACTTGAAGAATCATATCAAAAATTAACGGTCAGATGCTTTTCTATAAAGGTAAGTTTATCCTTGACTTCTTTTCCTGCACCATCTTCTCTGACATTTGGGTTACATCAGCTTTCAATTAGCTCCACAGTTTGTCAACCTTGTCCTCAATGTCACACAGATGTCACCCTGTCACTTTCTCACCATGCTCAATGTCACTGCTGTCAAAGCGACACGCCAATTACTCCAGTACGTTACGGCACAGACAACAGCCCATCCTGTACGAAGGAAAAGGAAAGAGCAATCTTTCTTGTTTTTATTAAACGTCGGGAGGTATCTAGGGAAAACATTTCTTTTCCTCTTCTTCCTTTCTGTTTCTTCGTCTCTTCTTCATATCTACTTTCTTCTTTTCCTCTTCTCCCCCTGTCTCCTCTTCCTTCGTGTCTTCTTCCATATCTGCTTTCTTCTTTACCTCTTCTCCTAACTATTGTTCTCTTTCTTTCCCTCTTCTTTCCACATCTTGTTTCCATGTCTCTTCCTCCCATGTCTTCTTTTCCTCCACTGCTTATTCCTATAAATTCTTTTCTTATACCTCTTCACCTCTTCTTCCTCATCCTCCTCTCTCATCTTGTACACTTCTCACCCGATTGTCCCTTGTAGATATTTTTCCAACATTTTTCCTTCTTTGTATAATATTATTTGTTTATGTTGTGGTGTTTTTCTTTATAGGTATATCCTTTAGTCTTCCTCCATTCCCAAGTTCTTTTTCTTCTTCTGCTTCTTTGTTTTGTTGTTCTTCTGCTGCTTTGTCTTCTTCTTCCATCTTATGCTTCTTTTTCTTCTTTAGCATCCTTTCTGCTGCCGTTTCTTCTTCATCCTTTGTCTGTCCTGCTATTTTCTTCTCTCCTGCCTCTTCTTCTGGATCCATTTATTTCAAGTTTTGCATCTTTTGTTTTTCTCCTGATACCCGCTATCACAAGCACATCATGGGGAAGAGAGATATGTAATACTTTGTTGTATCCAAGAAACATTTTTTCCCCATTTTTTATTACATTATAATATTCTTTATGTATTTTCTCTCCACATAACCTTTTTTTTTTCTTCTTCCTCTTTCTCCGCCTTCTCTTCTTGTTCTTCTTCTTTTTCCCTTCTTAACTCCTTCTTCGTCTATTTCTTCTCTCTTATCCATATTTTTTTTTCTTTCCTCTATACCCGCATATAATTCTTCTTTCTCCATCGTATACGCTTTGGTTTTTATCTATTTTTAATACGCCGCTTGTTTGTTTTGTATTTTGCATCCCATCCATCTCATTTTCTTATCTGTTTTTAAGCGCTCCTACTCCTCTGATGCCTCTCTTAGTTTTTGATTTTGATGTTTCTTTTCCTTTTCTCCTCACTCTTTTTTTGAGAAAAGTCTATTTATTGTTGTTTTGGATACTCTTTATGAGCGTCTTGCTTTTGCAACTTAGAATGAGATGGATTTTCCACGTAGAATTTTAGCAGCAGCGTTGGCAAAAATTTGATCGTAGAATGATCCTACAGTTCTCAATGGATCACTGAAATTACCCACTTTGTATGTGATGGGGTATACGGATGGTATAGGTGACCATCTACCATGTAGGCTAGGCAATCGCGTGCTGACCGTGCTGTTGGCTTTTCCCGACCTGCCTCAAGCTGGGTGAGGTTATTATCAGGAGGTTGGTAGTCACCTAAATCCTAAAAGGAGGGTAAAACCTCCTTTATTAAAAACCTTAGCAGTAACCTTGGTATTCATAGAGTAACGTAAAACCCCTATAAATTTCCTTCCTTCAGATAGATATCCTTTCTTAAAAAACCATAATAATGGAATAACACCTCCAAGAAAAAACGCCTCCACACCTCCACTGTAAAAGTCAGCCACCTCGGAGATAGCAAAAATATGAAAAAGACTCCTCCACCTCCCCTTATACATACTCAGTCGGACCGAAATTTCCCCCTGAATCATTGCTTTGACATTAAGGAAGACTGACATTTTCCACCGCCATTTTTTCTTCTCCACCTCCTTCTTTCTCACTCCTTTTTTCTCCTTTTCCTTCTTCTTCCTTCTCTTCTTCTTGATCTTCTTCTTTTTCTTCTTCTTCTTCTCCTTCTTCTCCTCTTCGCCTTCGTCAGTGAAAAGCATTTTAAAAGGCTGTTCAACATTTCATTTTTGAAGGCGGATGAAGTAGGGTGGGGAGGGAGTTGAAGAAGAGTGGAGGGGAAATGGAGGGAGAGGTGGGGAGGAGAAGCAAAGGAGGGGAAGAGATAAGACTCGTTCTTCTTACACTTCAATATTTTTTGTACGGATAAATGAATGAAATTTATTGGTTTCGTAAGTTGGAAAGATGGATTTTGTTTTTGAGGGCAATGGAGGGGCGATGGAGGGGAAGGAATGTATATTATAGGAGGAGGGTGCACTTTATTTTCCAGTGAACTCGCTGTGCAATAAATAAGTTGCAAGCGCGATATTGCGAACAACACATACATACTTGGGTATTATTTTAAATTAAGGAGCGCGGTAGCGCTCCGCCCCGCCAAGTCAAGAAAGTTTGATTTTACTCTAGTGTAGACATCATCACATCAGGTTTTAGAGTTTTGGACTTGGGATCTAGAAGTTGGTGATTCGATTCCAAGTCAAATCAAAAGATATGACACAATAGTTGTATGAGGAACGTCCTTCTGGAAAGCATTCATGCGTGAGTTCCTTCTTAAGCAAGACTCTAGGCATGGTTTGGCGGCTTCCAAACAATAGGAGTAACCCGTTCAAAACTGTGAGAATGAAAGAAAATCATAGGTATACCATTATACCTCCTAGCTAAAGCACGGTTGATGATCTTCAACTTTCGTTAGAAAAGGAACACCAATTAGGACGAAGGCAAAGACAAAGAAGATGAGGATGTACCTGATCGGCAACTGTACCTGATTGTCAACTGTACCTGATCGTCAACTGTACCTGATCGTCAACTGTATCTGATCGTCAACTGTACCTGATCGTCAACTGTACCTGATCGTCAACTGTACCTGATTGTCAACTGTACCTGATCGTCAACCTCGTTCTGTAACTCACTGTCTCTAGTAAACTCATCACATCATCTAAAATCTCATTCCTGTAATCCAGACATCAAGCTCTAGACTACTCTAAAGTCACATGATAATATGATGGAACAAACTTAAATTCCTGTTCCTCTACCAGTCACATGATATGGAACAATTTTCTCCTGTACTCCTGGTGTATAAATTAATGACTCTCATAATGGCTCCCCATGAGTTCACGTGACGTGATGTGATGATACTCCTGGTGTATAAATTAATGACTCCCTTAATGGCTCCCCATCACCCGTTGTCTTCGCTGTCTATTTTTCCTAATGCACCGGGAGACAGACAGCGTTCCTACAGGGTGAACCAGACGAAATCCTTACCGGTGTTTTTAGCTGAATCCCCTTCAAGGGTGAGCTATTAATTTCTAACGAAAGTCATAGTTTTGGGTCGGGGTTGTGTTTTTGAAATTTGCGACTGCGCCCTTGGCTTTTGTCAGGACATACCTTTCCTTACCCTGTTGTATTCGACGGCATTTCGTCCTCTCGCCACGGCCTAAATAACTCCGTGACACTTTCTAAGCAAAATTTAGAAGGTCTTACCGAAAAATTATGTAAGAAGGAATCTGCACTAAAAAGTCAGTAGATAAGAAGTCATGATGGCTTAGGCTAAGGACCTCCAAGGTATGTCACAACTATGGACAATTAGCCTCATGAAACTCTGACATGGCCAAAACGGACTTTCAAATCACCAACCTCCAGACAAGAAGTCCACCACATTAACTATGAAGTTGGCTTAATAGTTACTAGTGGTTGACCCGTCCTTTGTACGGGACATCACACACACAAACACACCCCCACACACCCACCACACACCACATCCACCACACACACACACCACACCCATCACACACATCCCACCACACACACACACCACACCCATCCCACCAGTTATGTTACAATCATCACATCTCCAACTTTAAAGCTAATAATAGCTTACATTTTCTAGCTTTTGTTTGTCTTTCGTGACTTCTGCTTACGATGGGTTGTGACACCGTTTTCATTTCAACACAGGGACACCCTGTACATGTTTTTCCTCTCTAAATGCTTTTGCTTGGCTGAGGATTACATTCTCTGTTTTTATGTGTTTCGTTCATTCTCTCGATTTTTTTAATGACAAAAGCTTAGCGTAACGTGAATGTGACTTGAGTTGTGACGGAGGACGAACAGTTTGGGGAGGAGGAGGGAGAATGGAAGAGAAGGGGAAGAAGAAGAATAGAAGACAAAGAATAGAAGAGAAAAATCAACCGTCCGGATTTTGCTCGAAAAAAAAATTGGAAGAAGAAGGAGGAGAAGAAGAAGAAGGAGGGGGAGAGAGGAGGAGAAGCAGAAGAAAAAGTAAAAGAAGAAGCAGAAAAACAGCAAGAAAACGAAAATTTCTTCGAGTGGAAAAGTTCAGATTGCTTTTTTGGAATGGAGAAAAAAATCTTTGATGAACGTTTGAAGGAAAGGAATGAGAGAAAAAAAAAAGAGAGAAGGAGGAGGAGGAGGAGAATAAGGAAAAGAAGTTGAAGTGACAGAATAAGGTGAATAAGAAGGAATAGAAGAAGTAGGACTAGGAGATGAAGAAGAAAAGAGGGAGGAGGAGGAGGAAGGGGAGAGTGGAAAAACAACCAAAGAAAGGAAATTGGGACCACAAAGATTGACAGTTGACAGGAGTGACGGAAAAATATTAGAAAACGTTATTTATTCATTTAAATATTCTTTTTTCCAGCAGTTGTTTTAGTTTATTGACGTAGATATCTACATTTCCAGACTTAAATTGAATTTCTTTCAGTAAAAAAAGTAATTAATCTGAAGCACGGTAGGTCTTGAAAAAAAAAAAAAAAAAAGTTTGACAGAGGGACTTCTAACTTCTAAGGTCTCATCATCCCGAAAGCTAGGAAAGGAAGGCATCAGTATAGGAGAAAGCCAGCCGTTCCGAGAACGAAACATTACCTATTTGGGAACCACCCTGTAAAACAATAACATACTTGAATAACAACATCTTTTCTTCATACAGGGTGGTAAAGCTGGTGAGGTATTCTCAAGACTGTAGTTTTTCATATAAATCATTTCTTATTTGAATATTTATTACGAATACATCCGCTACCCGGAACGCTAAATAATGGTGACATTTTTCTCCTCCTCCAACTCCTCCTCCTCCTCCTTCTCCTTCTCTTCCTCCCCCGATCGCCTCGTTCTTTTTCTTAATCTCCTCCTCCTCCTCCTCCTCCTCTTCCTTCTCCTTTTTACTTTCCTTATCCTATAGGATGGAAAGTAATGTAATCGGGTCAAATTTTCGATGGTCAGGTCAGTTTTTAGTGCCAAAACACGTTTTGAGGTCCCAAGAGCCTAAATCCAAAGTTTCAGCCATTGGTCCGTGTGTCTGTACTTCTGTCCGTCTGTCTGTTAACAAAATATCTCGAGGACGGTAAGAGCTAGAGACTTGAAATTTGGCATGCAGCTGTCAAATGTGACAAGAAACTTTTGGTTAGGATAGGTGCTGTGGTTGGTGGCGTTTCGGCCGCTTTTTGGCGGCTTTCGACCACTTTTTGGCGGTTTTCAGCTATACTGACTAAACGGATAGAGAAATTGTAAAAGTTACTATAGAAGAACACCCGAATAAGCATCTTTCAATAGGGTAAGGAAAGTCGTGTGATGTTCACATCAGATTTTTCTTCTTCTTCTCCCCCTCTTTCTTATTCGTCTTCCTTTACTCCTCCTTCTTATTCGTTTTTTATTAAGTTGAGAACATTTTCGAGTGTGTTATTTATGGGAGAGAGAAAAAATTCACCTCTTTCTTTATCTCCATGCATATCTCTCCGTTTATGAACTTACTTGAGGAGTATATTAAACGTAAGAGGAGGTGGAAGAGGAGGGGGAGGAGGAGGAAGAGGAGAAGTAGATGTTAGACGGAGCATTACGCGAAATGTGTGCACCACATGTGAAAGGTATGACGCTGAAGAATCAAGCTTGGGAGTTACAGTAGATTTTCTTATCTATCTATGATGTTATGCGCTCTGGAAAAAAACAAACTGTCCAATTTTGGATAAATTTACAAACATCTCATTATACCTATTACAGGCTTGCCAAACGTCCCGAATTGGCCGGGACAGTCCCGAATTTCAGGGGGTGTCCTGGCGTCCCGTTCAGTTTTTCATTTTGGGGTAACATTTCCGAGTGAAAAATACCATAATAACATCATTGGGTAAGTTTTGGTAAGTTCCGATCATTTCCGAGTGAAAAAATAAATAATAACATCATTGGGTAAGTTTAGGTAAGTTCTGATATTTTCCGAGTACTTTAAAATTAGGTACCTCTATAAATCAGAATTTGTTCTTAACTTGTTTAAATTTGTCACGCTTTCATCAGTTTGCTGATGAAAGCATGGCAGGAATGCAGGGAGAGAGAGAGAGAGAGAGAGAGAGAGAGAGAGAGAGAGAGAGAGAGAGCTATAATGTGAATGAATTTGAATAAATTTTACACTGACAGTTTGACTTGAGTTGATATTGTCCACTCCGGGCGAAAAAACAAAGGGAAATTCAACTAGAATATACAGGGTGGTCGGTTAATATTTTAGCATCTGAAATTTGAGGTGTCCTGCTAAAAATCATAATTTCCTTTTCCGTGTAATTTTGAGTTATGACATGATTTTGAGATAATGATTTTTGAGTTATGTCCTACGCGAGAGACCCTGTGGGGATAGAGAAGAAATTGTGTAATGGCGGACAAAAGCAAATTCTGAACTCTGACGGCTTATCAGTACAATACAGTTAAAAAAAGTACTGATTTACCCCTCGGGCAAAAAAAAGGTTGCAAACCGCAGCTCTAAATCTAGATATTTCGAGTGCTTCGTTTCTTTTGATAGACCCTGTATATAATTACAATAATGTACATTACCATGTTACATTGAGCTTTGTAATGTTGAATGATCATTGCATTCATTATAAAGTTAACGTTTTGCATACAGGGTGACCTGGGTGACTGCAAAACTCTAGCGGGACACTACTGAAATGTTGTTGGGACACATTGTATATTTTTCTTTGAGGTCACCCTGTAATTTTCTATCGGGACACTGCACTTTCATTATATTATAATGAACGTATACAGTGTGGACAATTGACGAAAAAGCTCGGAAAGTTGAGGAGTTGATTTATGCTTTTATAGTTTATTTATTTATGCTTTAACCTCCCTGTATATAATAAAATGTTCCATTTACTGTAAAATTGTAATTAACATAATAGGAAACCCCCCAAAAATACCACTTCGTGGCATAAAAAGGACCCCGCCAAGTCGTTCCTCCCAAAATAAATCAAGTGCCACAAAAAATAAACAAAACTCCATCCCACCCCAAAAAAGATTAGAAATCAATTTTGTACCCCGCCTTTTATTCACTTCATAATCTGTGTCCTCCTACTTCACGTAGTACCTACCTTTCTTTCCCCTCATTGCACTCCACTTTCCTCTAATATCACTTCTGCTTCACTGCATTGGCGGCGTGCCACCTACCTCTCTTTCCCCTCATTGCACTCCTCTTTCATCTAATCTCACTTCTGCTTCACTGCATTGGCGGCGTGCCACCTACCTCTCTTTCCCCTCATTGCACTCCTCTTTCATCTAATCTCACTTCTGCTTCACTGCATTGGCGGCGTGCCACCTACCTCTCTTTCCCCTCATTGCACTCCTCTTTCATCTAATCTCACTTCTGCTTCACTGCATTGGCGGCGTGCCACCTACCTCTCTTTCCCCTCATTGCACTCCTCTTTCATCTAATCTCACTTCTGCTTCACTGCATTGGCGGCGTGCCACCTACCTTGCAATGCTTTAAAAATAAATTGATGGCACGCCGCCAATGCAGTGAAGCAGAAGTAATATTAGAGAAAGAGGAGTGCAATGAGGGGAAAGAAAGGTAGGTACTACGTGAAGAAGGAGGACACAAATTATGAAGTGAATAAAAGGCGGGGTACAAAATTGATTTCTAATCTTTTTTGGGGTGGGATAGAGTTTTGTTTATTTTTTGTGGGCACTTGATTTATTTTGGGAGGAACGACTTGGCGGGGTCTTTTTTATGCCACGACGCAATTTTTGGTATTTTGGAAGCCTCCCAAAATTCCCCCCAAAAAAAAAAAAAAAAAAAAAAAAAAAAAAACTGTCCTGCTCCTCTTCAGCTATTTTTGACTACGAGGCCCTCAGCCCCGTTTGGTCGAATTCACCCCATACCTCCTCCCCCCCCAACTCCTATTTCTGACCCTCCCAACCCGTCACCCCCTAATTCTGCCCCTCCCCTCCCAAACCCAAACTCCCTAATTCTGGCCCATACACCCACCCCTGATTCTGCCCCCTTCCAAATTTTATTCCGCCTGAGTCGTCGCTCAGTTCACTGCTGAATAGTAATTCGAAACCATACATTGTACAGCAAATGAAAACATCATAGAGAGAGAGAGAGAGAAAGAGAGAGGGGGGGAGAGAGGGAGGGAGAGAAAGAAAGAGAGAGGGGGAGGGAGAGATAGAGAGAGGGAGGGAGAGGGAGAGAGGGGGAGGGAGAGAGAGAGCGAGAGAGAGAAAGAGAAAGAGAGAGAGGGGGGAGAGAGGGAGGAAGAGAGAGGGAGAGAAAGAAAGAGAGAGAGAGAGGGGGGAGAGAGAGAGAGAGAGAGATAGAGATATAGCGAGAGAGAGAGAGAGAGATATAGCGAGAGAGAGAAAGAGAAAGAGAGAGAGGGGGGGAGAGAGGGAGAGAAAGAAAGACAGAGTGAGGGAGAGAGAGGGGGGAGGGAGGATAGGAAGGAAAGTAATGTAATCGGGTCAAATTTTCGATGGTCAGTTTTTAGTGTCAAAACACGTTTTGAGGTCCCTAGAGCTTAAATACAAAGTTTCAGCCATTGGTCCGTCTGTGTGTCTGTCTGTCAACAAAATATCTCGAGAACGGTAAGAGCTAGAGACTTGAAATTTGGTATGTAGCTGTGAAATGTGACAAGAATGTAACACAAAACTTTTGGTTAAGATAGGTGCTGCGGTTGGCGGTATTTTGACCACTTTTGGGCGGTTTTCGACCGTTTTTTTGGCAGTTTTCTGCTATACTGACTAAACGGTTAGAGATATTGTAAAAGTTACTATAGAACAAAAAGCATCATTCAATAGGATAAGGAAAGTTGTGTGATGTTCACACCAGATTTTTTTAATTTTGAAATGGCAAAAAAAAAAAAAAGGTTGCCATAAATATATTTTTGTATTTATTCCCTGACTTTTATTCCCCGGAAATACCTATTTTCAATAGAATAAATAAATGGAGGAAGGAAAAATACACTTTTTTCCATATTTATAATTAAAAACAATTCAAGATATTACAGAAATTCAAAATTTTGAAGGGGGGAGGGAGGGGGAACTGACTCATTTTAAATTCTAAAAGCTTAATTTGAGTGTTTTCTGACTGACTGCCCATAAATTTTCTCCACTTTTTTTTTTGAGAGAGAGAGAGACGAATTTTGTTGACGGTTGACAGACATCAAGGGGGAAAAACTACCTTTCTTTTACTTGGGCATTTTTTCGAGACTTATCTACAGTGCCTGCCTATACTATGAAAAAAGGAGTAAAGTCAACAACAACATGGGAAAAATCAACAGCAATATAGGGGTAAATAGTAGAAAAAAGGAAAAAAATCAACAGGGAAACGAAAAAAAGGGAAAAATCAAGAAAAAAAGGGAAAAAATATCGCTTCTTGAAGGTCACGCAAAAATTCCCGCACTTCCATTACCAAATTTGTTAACAATGTTGTTAACCCGAATCATCACGTTAATGATGATAATGAAAGTCTAAAACCTCCTTGGCAAACATTAGCAGAATGGGAGGGGGAAAAGGATTTTCAAAAAAGTAAAAGCTAAGGAAAAAATTGAAAGTAAAGAAGGTAATCAGGAGGTAATGATCCCCTACTCCCTTTTCTTCCCTCCCCTTTTCTTTCCCCCCTTACTTCCCCCTCATTTTTTCCCCCTTGTTCCTCCCAAAAAAGGCCTTGAAAAAAGGAGGGCCCCTTATTAAGAATTTCCTTAATGACCTCAATACTAAGTAGTTAGTTCTAGCAAAAAAAAGAGCAAGGAGTGAGCTGTCAAAATAAAGGCGTAGCTTTCGTAGCTTTCAAAATAATTAAGGATTGTGCCAATAAAAAAGAATGCTTATGGAAGCTAAAATGCAGTCTGTTCCTTAAAAAACAATACTACGCACAGTTTTTTTTTATATAAGGAGTGTAATTTAAGGCGGACTTTTTTAACCTCTTACGTTTTTTTGTCTAGTGTGAAAAAAAAGGTGAGTTTAAAAAAACTCACCTTTTTTCCAACCTTTTATTCCTTTACCTAAAGGTTTTTCTACCCCTCGGCCTAGTCTATCTTTCTACCCCTCCCTGTTTTTCTACTTTTACACCTCTATTTTCTACTCCCTTCTATCACATGCCTTCTAGAAAGGACTCTTTCGTTCCATTCCTTCCCTCTCTCATTATCTCTCTTTCCCTTTCTACCCATTATCTCTCTGTACCTCCCTCCCCTTCTCCCTTTCCCCGATCTATATCCTTCTCCTTTTCTATCTCCTCCCCCTCCATCCCTTTCTCTCTCTCTACCCACTCGCTCTCTATATCTCCCTCCTTTTTCTGTCTCCTTCCCTTTCTCTCCCTTCTTCTCTCTCTTCCCCTCCTGTCTTTCCCTCCTTTTCTCCCGCTTCCCCTTTCTAATCCCCGTGTTTGTAATTACATGTTTTACTTAGGTTAGGGTTAGGTAGTTAGCGATGAACTCTCATTTCACGATAACATCACGCTCTCTCTCTCTCTCTCTCTCTCTCTCTCTTTTTCTCTCTCTCTCTCTCTCTCTCTCTCTCTCTCTCTCTCTCTCTCTCTTACTATCACGGAGAGTATGATTGTACTCAAAAATACAGTAAGAGATGGCCAGGCGCGACAATAGGTATCAGTTTGAGGGGTTGGGGTTGGAACACACCAAGTTTTTTGGAGTAAGAGTAGCTATGTACTTTGGAGTCAAATTCTCAAATTATATTGAGGATGAAATTCCATACCTCGGCTGGGATTGAACCTATACGCACTCCTGTTTACCAGGCGAGCGCCTTGACCACTACACCACCGAGGCAGGTGGTGAAGTGGTCAGGTGTAGATAGGAAACAATCAAGAATATAGTTCAGTCAAATTGAACAAAAAAGTAGTCAATCGAGGGAAAATTTCGAAAACCGTTAAAATGTGGAATCGGAGAAAAAAAAGTTTCAAAGAGGGAACTTAAACAGCGGAGGTCTTATCGTCCCGAATCCGAAGAGGGAAGGAAGACAGGATAGGAGAAAGCTAGTCGTCATCTAGGTATTCACGGTAAAATCCGCCCAGGGCGGGAATCGAACCCGATAGGGGGGGTACTTCACTCATTCCTCAATCCACCCCTGGATCTCATCCTGAAGCTTGATGAAAACATATAATTAATTAAAAAGAAAAAAGGTTCCTATCCTCCTCCATCTTCTTCCCCTCCTTTTCCTCCCTCTTTCCATCTTCTCCTCTCCCTCCCCTCTCTCTCCTCTTCCCTCTAGTTCACCTTCCACTACCTTCTTCTTTCTATCTTTCCTTCTAATCATTATAGTGGAGAAAAAAAAGGCCTTTTCTTTTAGTGAGATGACTTTTTCCACTAAAAGGGTTTTTAGTTGATATTAGGAAGAGAAGCACGACTGGTTATTGTGTGAAGAGTGTGAAGAGGTGTGAGAAGGTTGGTGGTAAATGAGATTACGTGAACGTGTGAAGGCTGAAGGAAGAGCTTTTTTCTTCAAAGGAATTCCTTTTTTTTTTTTATTAAGAGGTTTGACAGAGGAAACTGTAACTGCTATGGTCTTATCGTCCCGAAATCGAAGAGAGAAGGGGTTTGACAGAGGGAACTTTAACTGCTATGGTCTTATCGTCCCGAAATCGAAGAGAGAAGGAAGACAGGATAGGAGAAAGCCAGCCGTTCCGAGAACGAACATTATCCCATCAGGATAAAATCCGCCCCGGGCGGGAATCAAACCCGCGGCCTAGCGCTTACAAGGCAGACGCACTACCAACTAAGCTAACTAGGCTGGCAAGGAATTCCTTCTTCCACCACGTTAAGTAGGTAATAACTCCTCCGGCATTTTGTGTTTTAGAAACAAAACTACCGGACATAAAACGACTTCTAACTTTTTAGATTTTCGACGTTTTTCAAAGTCACCGTACCTAGGTACCTACCTATATCCAGCTAAATTTTTTAATGACGAGGATTTCATCATCCATGTCTCCTCTGAGGTTAATTTGAGCTGGAAAAAAAAAAAAAAAAAAAAACAATCATTTATTGGATTGTCCCCAGATTACCTTCAGATTAATTTCAGTCATCCTTTGAGAACTGGTGCATTCAACGAATCTAAAGTAACCAGTAAGTAAATAACAGATTTATTGTTTATCAGCCTTTCTTGCTACAGATCTACACAGTTCATTGCACCCAATATTTTGTGGGTGCACCCCAACTCAAGGGTTCAAATTCTCTTCTCCTGTATTTTACGAGTAGGTACACATCAGATGAAATGAAAGTTTTTGTGGGTGCACCCCAACTCAAGGGTTCAAATTCTCTTCTCCTGTATTTTACGAGTAGGTACACATCAGATGAAATGAAAGTTTTTAACCTTTTGCGTACAGAATCAATTTCATCAGAATCGCTCTTACGGTAGGATTCATGTCCCACATGAACCTTAAGCGTTGTTGTTACAGTCAGCTATCCATAAAATATTTTTAAATGATAAAATTATGTACAAAGAAATGATCACAGTGGGTTTCGAACCCCCACCCCACCCGCTCAGCAAAGCAGCAGCAGCAGCAGCAGAAAATGATGAAAAATTTGACGTTTTTCAAAGTCAAATATCTCCGGCTAAACTTAACTGATTTTGATAAAAAAAAATTTCAACTTGGTCTACTTTCATGCCCCAACACACACATGCAATCCGTTTTCTTCCGTCATTTGTGGCTGTCTGCCTACAACTACCTGAAAACGGCTACTTTCCCTGTCGCGTATAATATCTCTAGTAGCGCGGTCAAACTTTCTTGACTTGGCGGGGCGGAGCGCTACCGCGCTCCTTAATAATATTATGAACCCAATGTAATTTACCATTTAGTTATTATGCACACAGTATAAATTAATGTATGTGTAATTTGTCATTTAGTTATTATGCACACAGTATAAATTAATGTACCTATGTGTAATTTATCATTTAGTTGGTACACCCTGTATAAATTAATGTTATACGAGAGTAATGATCAATTTTCATTCTGTCATTATTTACACATATTTTGCCATTTATGTATGCAGAATGAAGACATATTTATGTAAGTATAATAGATACATAGGTAGATAGATATCATAATTATTTCGAGTAGGTATCTACCTACTACCTAGCTACATTATGTATTTATAATTACAGGGTGTTCACACTCAAAGTGCCCAATAAGAAATTGAGCTGGAAAATCAATTTTTAGCCCCATAAATTTCCCAGTATACTTTTTGAGTCAACAAAGTATCTATGTGACTTTTACCGAGAATTTGATTGGTAAAAAATGTACTGCGAACTTTTATTGGTCTAAAAACTGAACTGGTTCATTTCCTATGGGACAGTTTCAGGTTGAACACCCGGTATGTATCTATCTCTATCTACATACTCAACCCTTATTTAAATAAACCTGTAGGATATTTTATATCATAGTTCATTAATATCATAGTTCATTAACTCTGAAGATGGGTATACCATTTTGTCTTTGTATCTTATAGCATTGCCAGATTTAAGTTATATTTCTCCTACCATAATGGCGGAACCATGATTTCATGTGACACATGAATCTGTCCGCAAAAGGTTAAGAAAAATGAAAAATGTGTGAAAAGAAAAGCGAAAGAGAGAGAGAAAGGAAATACTTAATTGTTTTTTCATCTATGTGGTAGTTCTCTCTCTCTCTCTCTCTCTCTCTCTCTCTCTCTCTCTCCAAGGTGTAATGTGTGGAATTATTTCACCATTGTGCTTATTCTCACGAGGCGAAACGAGAGAGAGAGAGAGAGAGAGAGAGAGAAGGGAGGGAGAGAGAGGGAGAAAAAACCTCAAAACCAGAGAGAAAAACTTCTCTCCCTCTCCTATTATTATTTGTTTTTCACGAGCATTAATATGTTTTTTTGTACATACAGGGTGGTAGCAGATTAAATGAACCAAGTAAAGGTAAAAATAAGTACATTACCATCACGCATCACGTCAGGTAACGTGAAATCATGGGGAGTCAGAAAGATGTACCTACCTAGTTCAAAGTTTTCCCATTATATTGTAGCTAATTTTGTTCAGGACAGCCACACTACTATCACGTCACGTGACGTCACGTGACGTAACGTGACGGTAGTGTGGCTGTCTTGAGCAAAATTACCTACAATATTATATGGGAAAACTTTGAACTACATACATCTTTCTGACTCCCCATGACTTCACGTGATCTGACGTGACGTGATACCTAGTGACGTGATCTACCTTAACACTAATGACTTGTGATTTAGGTACAATTTTTACGGTGGTTAAGGACTCAAAGTGAAAGCGCTTAGTTCCCTCTTTCTTTCACCTCTCTCTCTCTCTCTCTCTCTCTCTCTCTCTCTCTCTCTCTCTCTCTCTCTCTCTCTCTCTCTCTCTCTTTTAATGAGAAGGTAAATCAGCTTTGACAGTAAAATTATTTTCAAAGCTGACAGTCACCCGAGGTCACCCTGTATGAATTGTCTGAACTTCTTGCCACCCTGTATACGGTATTGTCTGAAAGTTGAACCCAATATTTTTTCAAATGAATTATATTCTCGGATTTTTATTATCATTTTCTTTCACCGTTGAGTACCGTATATAGGTACGTCTGTATGTCTGTAAACTAATGGATCGCTTTTTTTGCTCACGAGTATACAAAACACCCGTATTCAACAACAATACACCCACATAAAAAGTTGACAAAAAACTGTTTGTGGGGGGATGAGCAAAAAAAAAAAAAAAAAAAAAAAAAAAAAAAAACTCCATAGTAAAAAGTTCTGTTCTGGAAGGTATTCATCATTTATCTGGAATTTTCTCGTATGATTTTTTTTCCACCTGTTTAGACTGCGGGGTAGAGGCATTGTCATCCTAGTGCTAGCAGTAGGTAACAAGCTGGGTCCGTCCCTCCGGGAATTTTTTAGCCCCCAGTTTATTCGATCGTGATTAGAGAAAATCAGTACCTATGTACCTACCTAATTTGTTTAATATTCAGTTTATTATTATTATTCTTGATTTGATTTTTTGAAATTTTTGATTTTACTTTCATGTAATGATTTAAAACCAAGACTAAAGCCCGTTCTCCCTTTACATTCTTGATTTGATTTTTCGATTTTACTTTCATGTAATGATTTAAAATCAAGACTAGAGCCCGTTCTCCCTTTATTACATAATGTTTAAGTCACCCATCCATTTATTGGCCTTGCTCGGCGTAGCTTAACACAGGTGACGCTAAAACCGGTCTTAAATTAACGACTGAAGTGTTATCTAAAACTTTCTCGCTTTGAGTTTATAGGTCGTGGCGACAAATTTCGAGATCAGAGCTCATTTGTGTGAGAAAATGTGAAAAAAATCCCCCCAAAACCAGTTTTTTTTTTTGGTTTTTTGGCTTTAAGGTTCTCTGGACAAAATTTGCACCACCACTTTCGTGTTCCTGGTAAAAAGACCTGTTATTAAAGAGAAGAAGGAGGAGAAGAGAAAGAGAAGAAGAGACAAGAAAAGGTGAAAATGAGAGACAACATAATATGAAGAAGGGGAGGAAGAGAAGGAACAAGGAGGCGGGGAAGGACACGAAAACAATAGAGGAGGAAGAAGAGAAGAAGAAGGAGGAGGAGGAGGAGGAGGAGGAGAAGAAGAAGAAGGAGGAGGAGAGACAAAAAGAAGAGGACTGACTATGGTATACCTATCTCCCTGTTGTAAGAAAATAAAGGCATAAATCCTTTTTAAGCCCATACTTCACAACTCTACCTCCCACCTTCTCCCTCTCCTCCTTCTTCTCCCTGTCCTATTCTCTTCCTTCCCCCCCTCCTTCTGTCCAGGATTGTATGTAGTGTATAATGCTTTGCATTTGCGTGTCATCAAACCCAGGGTCAAGTTTCAGAGGAAGGAGGCCGCTACGGCCTTTGACAGAGTTTCTACTTCACTGTATAACTGGGACAGGTTTTTGGGGATTTCCCCCTCCCTTCAGTGACAAGCTTCCCGTAAACGCACTTTAAATTCCTCCAGCCTTAGGTGGGCCGGGAAAAGCCAGTAGCTTGCCCAGATGGTGATATAGGTGTCAACCACGCGGAACTGCGGAACATTGTTTAGCTTCAGTGATCCATTCATCCATTAGGATCTGATGCATTCAATGACCTTTTTGGGCAAGAATCGCCGCTGGCTTCACAAAGGCCTTGGAAATTTCTCGGTTCGATCAAAAATCACACCCACCATGGGTATCAAACCCCGGTCCCTCGGCCCTGACGGCCTAGTACATAGGCCTAAAGATCCCATCATCTCTCAAAGGACTTAGTACGGAATGGCTTTCAGGAAAATTAATATGCGCCAAGGAACTATAAACGGAGCCAGGAAGTTTTTTATCCTCGGTGATGACAAGGGGTCGGGGTGGTGATAAGGGTGGGTCGGGGTGGTGAAAAGGGTCAAAAAGATTGCCAGGCGAGAGTCAAAGAGACAAAAAAGGGCTTTTGTTGTTACTAAAAAGCCCTTTTGTATTCTAAATGCTGTTTTTACTCGGAGTCCAGCGTTGGCATGAGTGCATGATATGTAATGTTCTAATGTAATGGGAGGCTTTCATTTAAAAAGGCCTTGACTCTTATTGCATGAAATCCTGAAAAAACGGCTTTTCTGATGAGAAATTAAGGATCACCAAGTTTGAAATAATTGCCAATAGGTAGAAATAGGTTCATATCTTCTTTTCAAAACTTTAAATGCTAGCCCAGTCCGCGTAGTTTGTTTGGAAAGCAGCGCTTTATCCTAAACAGCTAAGTTTCGTTCTAGGAACGGCTGCAGGATCTCCTCTATAGAGATAGAGAGAGAGAGAGAGAAAGAGAGAGAGAGAGAGAGAGAGAGAGAGAGAGAGAGAGAGAGAGAGAGAGAGAGAGAGAGAGAATAAATGAGTGAGGAAGGCATGTACAAGGGGAAAAAGAAGAGGAGGAGAGAAAGAAAAGAGACAGATAAACGGATACATAAGATAGACAGAGATAAAAGGAGGGAGGCAGGAGAGAGAAAGACATAGGACAGAAAGGAAACTATCCTTTTTCCACGAAAACTAGACAAGTTCTCTCTCTCTCTCTCTCTCTCTCTCTCCCATTAGACAGGAATGGATAACTAACAGAAATCAACATTTGGAGTCCCTCCCCTTAAGGTTGAGACTGGTCTATATTTCTGTCAACTATTTTCCAAGCAAGCAAAAAATAAGAAGACGAAGAGGAAGAAGGAGGAGGAGAAGAAGAAGAAGAATATGTAATAATAAGTATAAGAGGAGGAGGAGGAGGAGGAGGAGGAGGAGAAGAAGAATATGTAATAATAAGTATAAGAGGAGGAGGAGGAGGAGGAGGAGGAGGAGGAGGAGGAGGAGGGGGGGGGGGGGAGGATATAACAGCGTTCCTATTGGTTTTTTTTTTTTTTTTTTTTTTTACAGGAAAAGTCCGACTTTTCTAATTTGAAAGCGAAAAAAAGAGTTTCCATGGCTGTCAACAAGTCAGCAAAAAATACTTGAAGACGGTCAAAAAAAATCACTCCTTTTTTTTATCCTGGATTTTTTGTTCCCCCCCCCCCCTTTTCTGAATCTTTTTACTCTCCTCTAGAGGTAGGGAGGGAGGGAAGGGGAAGATGAGGTACGGCAATGGATACCCAAGTCCTAATACGGCTAAAAATTCGAGCTGTCTTTTTAATTTTTCAAAACCAGTGTCAGATAGAAATTTATATTTTATACCCTTTCGGGCAAAGATAAAAGGGCAAAAGGGAAACGTCCAGATTATTTAACATAGGGAAAAAAATATAGTGGTGAAGTGGTTATCACGGGGGACTTTGAATCGGGGGATTGGTCGTTCGAGTCCAGATAGAGATAGAAATTTTAGCAAGGTGATATGAAGGTGGTAGAATGCCGCCTCCTTTAAAAGAGTGGAAATGAGCTTCAGAAGAGGAGAAATAGTCTCAGTTTCCGTTAAGGCGTAAGGAAAATACGCCTTTTTTGGTTCACCTTACCGTTAATAGAGAGGAGGGAGGGCTTTTGTCCTGTAACAGCTGTTGTGCCTGTGACAGGAATGTGCTGTCTGCCGTCAGGTAAGATAAGAGTGCCATGCCTGAAACAGCGAATAAAACAGAAGATATGAAACAGGAAACATGAAACACTTTTCTGGCTCCCCGCATGATCTCACGTGACGTGATGGTAGTCTGTTTCTACCGATTGTCCGAGTGTGTTGAAATTTGGCAAAAAATGGTCAATCTCCAAAGCCAGCCTCCCCAAGAAAAACCTTATATTATACACCTACGAGTATGTAGGTATTTAGGATAAAGTTTGTTTTGTTCAGGAATCGAACTGCGACCTAGCGCTTACAAGTTAAAAAGTAAACTGAGGTACCAAACATAGTAGGAACACCCTGTATACTCATATATTATATCTCAACGTATAACCGTAACCACATAATAAACAATACTAGAAACATAAATACACTCACACAGACTGATACAATTTTTCACGTATATCTCCTATCTCACTCAATAATGCGCTATACTGGGAGGGAAAAAGAAAAAAAAAAAAAAAAAAAAAAATGCAGTAGGCAAGTAAAGAACCTAAGGTAAGGTAATAGAAAGTAATACAGCATAAAACACACCTACGAGTATACACCTACCTATGTAACTATTCATGTAACATAAATTTCCCGTAGATATAGATTTCCCCTATGTGGTGAAAGGTTTTGTCAGATTTGATATATTATCCGATTGTTTCTCTCTCTCTCTCTCTCTCTCTCTCTCTCTCTCTCTCTCTCTCTCTCTCTCTCTCTCTCTCTCTCTCTCTCTCTCTCTGTATTAGATCATTCATCACATGAAATTTGTTTTCCATCATACTATTTTTCTCTCTCTTTCTATCCCCTTTTCGCACCCTTCCCTGTACCACTTTTCTCTTCTTCCTGTCTCTCTCTGACATTCTCTACCTTTTCATTTTCTACCAATATTATATTATATTTTTTTTTTTTCTCTCTCTCTCTCTTGACCACGTCCCTCTCCCTCTCTCTCGCGTATTTCTATTCCAGTCATTGTTCCTCTTATGTCAATAAGGGCTCATTTTTAACATGTTTTATCACCTCGTAATAATCTCTCTCCTTTCCCTTAATCTGTCTCTCAATTCTCGTTTGGCTCTCTAATTTCCTCTCTCGCCTCTTTTTTTTCTCGCTCTATTTCTCCCTCACATGAAAGATCATTATTACTCATTTTCAGAATCGAAGAATGTGGGCAAAAATATTCGTTTTAGGGTCCCTTCACAGTCCTAAAACTTGATCTTTACATTTAGTTTTAGTTCATTTTAGTTCATTTTTTGATCTTTTTTTTTTTTTAGTTTTTTTTTTTTTTTTTTTAGTTCATTTTAGTTCATTTTTTGTTCATTTTTTGATCTTTTTTTTCACCTAAAGGTACCAAATCTAAGCCAAATAGGTTGGTACATGGTAATCTAACAGAATACCTTCATTCCCATTACCTACTTCTCTCCTCAGAAAACAGATAAAACTAAAAAAATACGTCAAAAACTCGAAAAAAATATGCTAACTTCATTTTCCTACGTCTGTTTCTCCAGTATTTCAATTCAAGGAACACAATACTCCGGGAATAACATATTGAACAGAACAGCGAAAACAAAAAGTTTATAGTCAGATGGAAATTTATACACATGACAAAACTATGTAGGAAATACGAAAGTTTTGTACAGTCAAAACTGGATAATTATTGACGCAACCTTGTCCTACCTAAAAACCATAGGCCTACTAAAGATATAACCCGGGAGGGACCGGCGCGAACGACACGCAAATGAAAAAAAAAAAAAAAAAAAAAAAAAAAACGGCGGGAAGGGACCGCAAAAAAAAAAAAAAAAAAAAAAAAAAAAAAAAAACTGGATAAATTATAAATTGTTGGGTGGAGGGTGGAAGAGCAGAAAGTTGTTGTTATTGTTGTTGTTGTTGTTGTTGTTGTTGTTGTTGTTGTTGTTGTTGTTGTTGTTGTTGTTGCTGTTGCAGCAGTGACAGCAGATCAACAACTCCAACAGGTTCCAGAGTTGGTATGAGATCAAGGAAGGTGGCAGCTTGCATTGGGTTCTCCCAGAGGTCTATTGGGGTTAGGGTGATGGTACTCAGTTATCCAGGTTCGCCTGTATCAATACAGTTGATTATATCGGTATGGGGAATTGTCTCCTAGCATTTGCCAGAGTTCAATATGATATTAGAAAAGAAGTAGAAACTTACAGAAAAACATCAGCTAGAACGAAAAACAAACAAAAGAACCAGGATGAACACAGGAGGTAAAGAGGAAGGGGAGGAGAAGGAATAGGAGAAAGAGAAAGAGGAGGGAGAAATGAAGAGGAGGGAAGAAGAGAAAAGACACAAACAAACAATAAATGTCAAATAAAAACAAACTAGAGACAAAAGACAAGCGAACGAGATAGGGTTTTATGGAATAACAAAACGAGAATTTGAAACTTTGAGATTTTTTTTATATGCAAGTAAGTAGGTTACCTATGTATAGGTTTTATGAAATAACAAAACGAACCAACCTCAGTGGCTCAAGCAGTTAGCGCGGGAGGAATTTCAGAACTGGAGGTTTATAGGAAAAGCTCGCGCCCCCCCTGATTTGTCTCCACGCCCCCCAGTTTGAGAACCTCTGATTTAGAGCTTCCCCTCTTTTGGAAAGCTTCCCCACACCACTGGCTTTACATAGGTGCATATATGTACATACAATATGTTTGATATGTTGTAGGTTACTTTGCATACAATTGTTTATGAAACAAATTAGGTAGGTACATAGGTACTGATTTTCTCTAATCACTACGGGCTAAAAAAATTCCCGGAGGGACGGACCCTGCTTGTTATCATTATAATGTAGTAGGGGGTTGCGATGAGACTGGATGTAGGTAATGTAGGGACGTATGGTGATGTTGTGGATGTAATGTATATGATGTGATGAGGTTGAATGTAATGTAGGGACGTATGATGATGTTGTGGATGTAATGTATATGATGTGATGAGGTTGAATGTAATGTAGGGACGTATGATGATGTTGTGGATGTAATGTATATGATGTGATGAGGTTGAATGTAATGTAGGGACGTATGATGATGTTGTGGATGTAATGTATATGATGTGATGAGGTTGAATGTAATGTAGGGACGTATGATGATGTTGTGGATGTAATGTATATGATGTGATGAGGTTGAATGTAATGTAGGGACGTATGATGATGTTGTGGATGTAATGTATATGATGTGATGAGGTTGAATGTAATGTAGGGACGTATGATGATGTTGTGGATGTAATGTATATGATGTGATGAGGTTGAATGTAATGTAGGGACGTATGATGATGTTGTGGATGTAATGTATATGATGTGATGAGGTTGAATGTAATGTAGGGACGTATGATGATGTTGTGGATGTAATGTATATGATGTGATGAGGTTGAATGTAATGTAGGGACGTATGATGATGTTGTGGATGTAATGTATATGATGTGATGAGGTTGAATGTAATGTAGGGACGTATGATGATGTTGTGGATGTAATGTATATGATGTGATGAGGTTGAATGTAATGTAGGGACGTATGATGATGTTGTGGATGTAATGTATATGATGTGATGAGGTTGAATGTAATGTAGGGACGTATGATGATGTTGTGGATGTAATGTATATGATGTGATGAGGTTGAATGTAATGTAGGGACGTATGATGATGTTGTGGATGTAATGTATATGATGTGATGAGGTTGAATGTAATGTAGGGACGTATGATGATGTTGTGGATGTAATGTATATGATGTGATGAGGTTGAATGTAATGTAGGGACGTATGATGATGTTGTGGATGTAATGTATATGATGTGATGAGGTTGAATGTAATGTAGGGACGTATGATGATGTTGTGGATGTAATGTATATGATGTGATGAGGTTGAATGTAATGTAGGGACGTATGATGATGTTGTGGATGTAATGTATATGATGTGATGAGGTTGAATGTAATGTAGGGACGTATGATGATGTTGTGGATGTAATGTATATGATGTGATGAGGTTGAATGTAATGTAGGGACGTATGATGATGTTGTGGATGTAATGTATATGATGTGATGAGGTTGAATGTAATGTAGGGACGTATGATGATGTTGTGGATGTAATGTATATGATGTGATGAGGTTGAATGTAATGTAGGGACGTATGATGATGTTGTGGATGTAATGTATATGATGTGATGAGGTTGAATGTAATGTAGGGACGTATGATGATGTTGTGGATGTAATGTATATGATGTGATGAGGTTGAATGTAATGTAGGGACGTATGATGATGTTGTGGATGTAATGTATATGATGTGATGAGGTTGAATGTAATGTAGGGACGTATGATGATGTTGTGGATGTAATGTATATGATGTGATGAGGTTGAATGTAATGTAGGGACGTATGATGATGTTGTGGATGTAATGTATATGATGTGATGAGGTTGAATGTAATGTAGGGACGTATGATGATGTTGTGGATGTAATGTATATGATGTGATGAGGTTGAATGTAATGTAGGGACGTATGATGATGTTGTGGATGTAATGTATATGATGTGATGAGGTTGAATGTAATGTAGGGACGTATGATGATGTTGTGGATGTAATGTATATGATGTGATGAGGTTGAATGTAATGTAGGGACGTATGATGATGTTGTGGATGTAATGTATATGATGTGATGAGGTTGAATGTAATGTAGGGACGTATGATGATGTTGTGGATGTAATGTATATGATGTGATGAGGTTGAATGTAATGTAGGGACGTATGATGATGTTGTGGATGTAATGTATATGATGTGATGAGGTTGAATGTAATGTAGGGACGTATGATGATGTTGTGGATGTAATGTATATGATGTGATGAGGTTGAATGTAATGTAGGGACGTATGATGATGTTGTGGATGTAATGTATATGATGTGATGAGGTTGAATGTAATGTAGGGACGTATGATGATGTTGTGGATGTAATGTATATGATGTGATGAGGTTGAATGTAATGTAGGGACGTATGATGATGTTGTGGATGTAATGTATATGATGTGATGAGGTTGAATGTAATGTAGGGACGTATGATGATGTTGTGGATGTAATGTATATGATGTGATGAGGTTGAATGTAATGTAGGGACGTATGATGATGTTGTGGATGTAATGTATATGATGTGATGAGGTTGAATGTAATGTAGGGACGTATGATGATGTTGTGGATGTAATGTATATGATGTGATGAGGTTGAATGTAATGTAGGGAATCCAACCTCTGAACTTAGAGCTACCTCTGCATTTTAGAAGAGAGAGTTTATCAAAAATAGACCTTTACCTGAATTGTAACAATGTAAGGTTTCCTGCAATCTGATTGGTTCCTTCATTTTGGGTTGATGACTCATTGCTGTCACATTGATCTGGATGAACTATAGGTACTCATTCCCTATATTTATACATAAAATATACAAAATACCTTACATACAAAAGCATACAATATACAAAACATACAAACTACTGCACGTATTCTCATGATTATTATTATTGTCTTTCTGTTCCAGCATTTCTTTTGTTTTCTCCTCTCTTTACTTTCTACTTTTTTGGTACCATTTTCAAATATCATCATGCTCTTCGGATGAACTTTTTTTTTGTGTTGTTGATTTCTCGAAAAAATGTGCTCGAAAAGTTTCAATTTTTATTATTATTGTTACCTATTTTTGTTAGATAAAATACCTATTGAGAAGTTTTTTTTTTTTTTAAAGAGGTTTGACAGAGGGAACTGTAACTGCTATGGTCTTATCGTCCCGAAATCGAAGAGAGAAGGAAGACAGGATAGGAAAAAGCCAGCCGTTCCGAGAACGAACATTATCCCATCAGCTTAGTTGGTAGGATAAAATCCGCCCGGGCGGATTTTATCCTACCAACTAAGCTAACTAGGCTGGCAAAAAAGATCTTTTATTTTCACTGCCCTGACGCAAAGACCAGTCCCTATAATATTTGGTTCATCTACTACACCTCAAAGTTTGAGAAGTAAAACCCTATTTTTGTCAAGACAATTGCGATTAGTGAAGATGTTATAAGTATTGGTGAGCTTTCGTCACCACTCAGGGCATCATCATCAGAGCAAGATTGATGTTGATTCTATCGCAAGCAGGAGTAAATATTCCTATTGTATGGACGCCGTTTCAAGAATCAATTATGCAATATGCAATACATCAATATTTTATTAGTGGAGATGTTAGATTTACCAATTCTAGTAGGTACATATCTACCTATAATTTATAATAATTCTCTTACTTTCTCAAATATGTATAAACTTACACATGTTGCCAATTTATGGTTATAGCCTGTTACAGTGTTGCCGATACGCCCGTATTCAATATGGCGTCCTCGTTTATAAACCCATCCGTGTTGTATTGAAATTAATTAATAAAGTTTCCGAAAACTTTTCCCTTTCAAGGACAATAATAAAATTCGACAGAATGTCGCTTGCGAGTAAATACCTATTATTAACTTGAACAATGAGCCAACTGTAATATAGCAGTCGTGTGGTCTGTGTCATAGCATGCTCATCTGAGTCATTAGACGAGGCGCGAGAAGAGATAAAATAGTTACTTCCCATTTAGGTGTTGGGTCAACAAGAGAACACGTGACTTGCCGAAATCGAAAAAAGAAACACTTTGAAATTGAAATAAAATTGTAAATTTATCGAAATAAAAGTGTAATTTTGCAAATTTTCTGTCACCTCTGGGAATCGAACCTGGGACCTTCTGTATGGAAGGGACCGTTACCACGGGACGAACCGAGACTTCCGAATCTAAAAGTGTTGTTTTCGGTCAAAGTACAGTTCCACTAACTTATTTATGGTTAAAAAGTTTCAGTTTTAAGTTTTTAAATCGACACTCCTTCTTCTATTCCTTCTTCTCCTTCTATTCCTTCCTTTCCTTCTTCCTCTTCTCTTTCTCCTTCTCCTTCTTATCTTCCTCTTTCCTCTTCCTCGTTCTCCTCCTCTTTCTCCTGCTCCTTCTCCGCCTCCTTCTCCTTCAGATTAAATTTATTAGAATCATGATTACCTATACTTTTTTTATATTTTTTGAGTCCAAACTTTTTTTCTCAAGAGTTGCCATTTTTCTTTCTTCAGTTTTTTTCTTTTTCTTCTTAGAAAAATATATAAAAAAAAGAGAAAGTTTTGTGTCTCCAATTTATTAGATTTTTCTCTCCACCATCAGGCTTATCGTCATCATCTTATTATTTATTTTCAATTATTTCTTCTCCATTTCTTGCTTTCTCCACACTTTCTCCCCCTTTTTCCAATGACTTTTTGTTTTCTTCTTTCTCTTGTTCTTCTTCACCATTTTCATAATTTCTTCCCCTTCTTCTTTTTATTATTTCTTCTTCTACTTTCTCTTCTTCCTCCTCTTTTTCTTCTTCTTATTTATTATTATTATCATTATTGTTCCTATTTCTCTTTTTGTTCTCTATCCTATACTTCTTCTTCTTCTCCTCCTCTCCCTCCTCCTCCTTCTTTTTTCTTATTCTTCTCATGTTCTTTTACTTGTTCATTTTCTTCCTCTTCTTTCTTTTTTCGGCCCAAATTTTTTTACGACTTTGTTTTTCATGATTCCGCTGATGTCAGCAAGTTTTTCTGTGTGTTTAATGACTTCAATTTCTCGGGGTCAAATTTCGATATTATTTGACGGTTTGATGTTTATCGGGTTTATTGTCCCCCAACCCAAACTATTTAATGTCGATGAACAAGGACCATGGGGGAGGGGGTGGAAATAGACATCCTATTTTTATTTTCATTATTCTTCTTTTTATCTATATTGTTTGGTAGATATTTATTATTATTTTATGTCTTTGTTTTGTACCTAACAATCTCGTATCTTGTGTTTTGAGTTCGATTTTAGTGGCATTATTAGAATTTAAGTTTTTTTTCAATAAAAAGTTATTAGACTTTGGATTGCTGTTTTATCGTTCCACAAAAAAGGGTGAGTGACTTTATAAAAATACATAATATATAGTTAACTATAAAAAATATAGATACACCTTTCATCCCAAAAACGAGCAACAAAAACTAAAAATCTGGTGTGAACATCACACGACTTTCTATTACATTTGCGGAACACGTATTTGAAAAAAAAAAAAAATGAAAAATTTTCTAAGTCCCGAGCCTGAGCCGAACAAAACAAATATAATGAAGAGAAACTGTGTGTGAAGAAAATAACAAAAGAAAGAAAGTAATGGAAACTTTCGAATACTTTCCACATCTTTATAGTTATGTACGAGTAATAGAAAGTAGAAAGTGGACTGCTAAACTTTCTATGGGAATATGGGATATGTAAGTACGTACCTACCTTTTATCGGAGACATCTCTGAAAAACTTTCTACAGGGGGAAAAAATACATACGAGTACAGAAGATAGAAGACCACATAGAGAAAGTGAAGAGAGAAGGAAGACAGGATTTTAGAACGCCATCATCCGTTCCGAGAACGACCGTCATCTGTTTGAGGTGAATCCGTCCCGGCCTTAGCGCGCATACAAGTTAGACGTGCTTACATTCAAGGTTTCAAGCTAACGAGGCTGAATAGGGATGGATGTAAAAGAATGTGTTTTGATGTAATGAGAGGAGGAAATAGAGAATGAGCTAAAGAGCTAAGCCAAAAGTCATTAGTGAAAAGGAAAAGATAATTCCCTCAATGGTATTGGATAATACACAAAAAAAGAAAGTAATTACAAAATAGAAGGAGGAGAAAAAATGGAAAGGAAGGAGTGGACGAAAAAGATGATGAGTGTAAAAGAATTTAAAAAAGCAAAAGGCAGCAAAGAGAAAACTTACCTAACCAAAAAACTGGAATCATCAGCAGACCAAAACGAAAACGTAAGCAAGAAAGTATAAGAGAAAGAAGAGAAGAAGAAGAAGAAGAAGAAGAGAAGAAGAAGAAGAAGAAGAAGAGGAAGAAGGAAATGGGATGAGACAGTCTGAAAGATAATGGGATAAAGAAGATAACGGAGGAGAAAAAAATGAGAAGAAGTGAAGGTAAAGAGAAGGAAGGACACGAAGATAGGAGAGGAGAAAGAGGAGGATTAGAGGAGAAGAAAGAAGAAGGAAGGAAGAGTTTTACGGGATAATCAAGAGGGAGAGAGAGAGAGAGATAGGAGATGAGATAGAAAAGAGAAAGAGAGGAGGGAGGAGAGAGAAAGAGGGAAGAGAGAGAAAGGAAGCAAACAGGAGATGGAAAAAAAGTTACAAGAACTTTGAAAAAGAATAAGAAGGAGAAGAAGAACAAGGAAGAGGAGGAAGGGATGATGAAAATAGACGGAAACTGAAAAAGACAGAATGGAGGGGGGGAGAAAGAAATTGAAAAAAAAAAAAATGAAAAAGTAGAGGGAAATACAGAGGGAGGAAATGAGGCAGGAGGGAAGAATAGAGGGAAATTTTGACGGAGGGAGGTAAAAAAATCGCTGACCTGGTTGAACTTATAGGGAGAGGGAGAAAAAATTATATTTTTTTCCCCGTGTATAACTTCTCGTTAGACAGATAGGAGGGAGGGGAGGGGAGGGGAAGAAGATATAATATAAGAAGGAGAGGAGGGGGAAAAAGATAGAATGTTAGAGAGAAGAAATAGAGAAAGGGGGAGAGAAAAGAGGAGGGAAAAAGAGAAAATAATAGAAAGGGGGGAAGGAAGAGATATTATATTAACATTAAATTGAATATTAATACCAAAGAGAGGGAGAGAGAGAGAGAGAGAAATCCCTCACCAGTATCTACCTACCAATATCCCATCATTTCCCATATCATCAATCAGGGTTATCCAAAGTCTGGAAGTCCCGAGTACCTAACACCCATTTAACTCTCGACAGCTAAGGGCTCAGATCTTCAGGTTTAAGGGTTTAACTCGTAAGAAATAAAGATTTAACCAGTAGTCATTCCACCTGATTGATTTCTCAAAAAAAAAGATTTTTTTTTTTGAAGAGAAACAGGGGAAAAAGATGTAGGTAGTTCAACCAAAGCAAGGCGTAGTTCAACCAAAGCAAGATGTAGTTCAACCAAAGCAAGACGTAGTTCAAGATGTAGTTCAACCAAAGCAAGATGTGCAAGACGTATTGCTCTTTCCAGAACAAGTAGGTAATGATTTTCCGCTGTATACTATTCAATGGGCTCATTACGTATGCTGGGCAGTATGTATACAGCGTTACCCCGTAGCGTAACAGGGACTCCACCAGAGAGAAATAGAGCAACTTTTTTGTTTGAGTTGATAGCATTTGTGCGTTACTTTTTCTGAATTGATAATTTAATATTCTCAACTTTTTACCCAGGAGGTTCACGTGGGGTATCATTTTGAATGAATTATCTATCTGTATTCCAAGATATCTGCACGTATCTGTATAATTGATAGCTGGACACTGGCATTGAGTCCTGTATTGCTCTTGGAACAAGCAAGATCTTCTGTGACATTTTATTTTATGTTGGTGTATTTCAGCCATTCGAAACTTAGAAAATGAAAACACCTGAAACCTCAGACTGG